>NW_026706083.1:0-191495 GCF_029867415.1 Vicia villosa
TCTTGCAGCTCCTTTAGAGATGCAGTCTCAAACAGTGTTGTACTTTCTTCTTATTTGACGTCTTTTACTATTATAATAACGGTTCTCAATTTTTATAATAGACGTGGTACTATCGCAATGGATCAACACAACTAGCATAGGTTTTTCCCATAAAGGAATCTCAGCTAGCAAGCATCTTAACCAGCTTGCTTCTTCACTAGCTGTGGCTAGTGCTATTACCTCAGACTCCATTGTGGATTGAGCCAAGATAGTCTGTTTCTTTGATTTCCAAGATACAACTCTTCCGGCTATACTAAATATATAACCAATAGTAGATTTAGAATCATCCGATAAGGTGTTTGAATCTGAATCATCTATATATAATAAGAGGTTAAACGAATGAATTTAAATTGGAATTTCAATTTTATATGTGCCATATATTCCTATTTGGCGTTTGATGTCATATTTTTTAAAGAAACTTTGTTGTATTTTGATAAAATATGTTCATATTTTTAATGAAAACACTTCTCACATGTTTTATAATCAAGGATGTGTAGCTAAAGATGAATCTACTTTTGAAATTGCTTCTTAATTATCCTATATCAACATAATATTTATTTTAATTTAATTAATTATTATTTTAATTTAAAATATAAAATCTTAATTTTTTTAAATATTATTTTTATCTTCATCTCAATGTTTTTTTTCTTTCTTTTTGTATGATTATTTAATATAATTAAATCTATATGAGTATTGTTCATTTTACAATTAATTAAATTATTTTGAATTATGCATTTATATTTAAAATCAAAAATAATAATTTGACACAACACCAACACTGTATACATACTGTGCATACATTTTTCATATGTTTATGTCAAAATAGATTTGAATAAAACTAATAATTTATTTATCTCACGGGTTACTGTCAACACAATATTTATTTTATTTTAATTAATTATTATCATAATTTGAGAGACAAAATTTTTATTTTTAAATATTATTTTAATTATCATTATCTCATGTCTTTCTTGAATGTTCACATGTGACTATATCCAGGGCCGGCCCTGGACCAGGGCAACCAGGCCTACGGCCCAGGGCCTCAAAAAATCGAGGGCCTCAAAAATCGGGTGAATAGTTAAAAATTTATAATAAATATTAACTAATAAATAAGTTGTTCACTGAAGTTATATTAACTGTGGCAGTAGTAGCCTAGTGGCAATGGTCTTCTCTTGGAACATAGAGGTCTTATGTTTGAGGCCCAACAGCACCAGTTTTTGGAATTCTATATTTTTATTTTTATAACAGTTTGCCTTAAATTAAAATAGCATCTACTTCCACTTGCCTTAAATATAACACAGCATCTATAAATGTATAAAAGATAAAAAAATCATATATATTACATAGACCTTTTCAATTTTTTAAAATAAATTTGGAATAATATAAGATATATAAATTATATTTAATTTAGATTTTAAAAGTCCATCATATAATAAATTCATTTATTGTTAAATTTATATCTTAAAATATAATACATTTTTATTTATTTATGTTTAGTTCTATTAATTTTTTTATTTTATAAAAAGTATATTACTAAATTTTATTTTATAATAATAAATTAAAATTTAAAAAATTTAATATTTGTCCAGGGCCTCTAAAATGTCGGGACCGGCCCTGACTATATGTTTAATGATTTTTCTCAATTTTATTTACTCTTTAACCTATAGTGACCCATAAATCTTTTTTTGCGGATCATTATTTTAACTTGGAACCTAAGTTTCATACTACTAATATCTTATTAGTACAACTTTTTTTTAAATAGTTAATTTTCATTTTATATATGCAATTTGGTCAAAAAAATTTATTTCACAATTTTTTTTATCGTTCATAAAATACTATACCATAAATAATGTACCCAAACAATACACCATAAATAATGCACCCAGACCCAAACGACAGTGCAAATTTCTGACTAGTTATATATATATATACAATATAAGAGTCCCTGCCAAACAAACAAAAAATTGTAGAAATTTTTTGTTTTGAAGGAGTAACATGACTAATGAATAATATTTTAATTTTGTGCAGTGCGGAATGATAATGTAGGGATTTTCAAGAGGTCTAGCATGGAAGTACCAGATTGTTATGAAGCATTTTTGAAGTATTCTCCTAGAAAGCTGCATTGCAACTGCATTGCAATAATCATGTTTGGTTGCACTTTTTCTTTGTCTCAAAATAAATGTCTCTTTAGAATATCAATGTAACATTTATTATTTTTTTCCACTACTATACCCCTATATATTAACTTTTACGTTTTTCAACAACTCCACTACCTATAATAAATGAGGGTACTTTAGTAAATGATATTAATTTTTTCATTAAAATCAACACATCTAATCATTTTCTTAATAACCGCGCAAAACTCAAATAAGACACTTATTATGAGACGGATGGAGTATTTAGTATCTTAAGCACCGACCATGAAAGGAATCAACGCTGACTTAGAAAGTGATGTATGGATGGATACCTTTAATTTGGCATGATGTCATGCTCAAACAAGCTATGGTTAGTGTTAAATTCTATTACAACATGATGCAAATGTAAGTCCTTATTCTATTTTGTTATTGTTATATATTAGTTTTTGATAATATAGTTGATAGGATGGTTTGACACTAACACTACTAGAAATACACGTATTACCTGCGGAATTTCCTACGAAAAATATTCCGCAGGAATACCTGCGGATTTTCCTGGGACTTTCTTAAGTGAAATAAGATTTCCTGTGGATACATAATTGGCAGAAAATTCCGCAGGAATACCTGCGGATTTTGCTGCGGTTTATATATTTCAAACAGAAAACAAAACTGTAATGCAAATTTCGCAGGTAAATCTGCAGGAAAGTTTCCTGCGACTTTTGCTGCGGATAAATAGTATATTAAAACCAAATTATTATACAAAATCCGCAGGTAATTCCGCAGGAAAATATCCTGCGGATTTTGCTGCAAATTTAACTATTTTTTAAAATAATAGTAATTTTTGTCTAAATTTTTTTTAAAAAATTAATCATTATATTTAATGGTTAATTATTTAATATTATTATATAATGTTTTATGTGAATTGTGTTATTTTTTAAATTTTCATTTTAATTTTTTAATGAAATAAAAGGTATTAAAAATTTTGAGAATGTGTATCAAAGATTTTTTTATAATAACCAATTTTTTTTAAAAAAATACATAAGTAACTCATATTTCAAAATATTACCTTAATAATCATGTTTGGCCATTCTATATTGTGCCTCCTATTTTTTTAAAAAAATTCAATAACCTGTAAATTTACTGTTACTTACGGATTTACCTGCAAATTTACCTGCAGAATTTTTTTAAATAAGTAAGTGGCTCCATATGGAATAACGACTAGGTGAAAAACACCTCCAAACATGGTTGACAATTTCTCAATGCATCTCGTAGATCTTTTAGGCACCACGCAAAATTTTATTTATGCCCCCAACTTCCGTAGATACATCATTGGAAGGACTCTTTTAAAAAAATCTTCGTGGGTATCAATTAAAATAATTAAATATATTTTGGTTAAGAATTGACAGTGTCAGTGCACTGACACTGTTAATTATTTTTACACTGTCAATTAATTTTATATATTTTATAATCATTGATATTTATAAAAATAAATTGAAATTTTTAATCTTTATTATTTTTATTTTATTCATTACTTTTATAGTGTTTTCTAATTAGTTTTTAATTTTAATTTTAATGTTATTTGAAAAATTATGTTTTAGAATGTCAAAATTAATTTTTCAATTAATAAGAAACAAATTAAGAGAAAATCATTAAAATCTATTTTATTATTATAAAATAATAAACTTATTATTTTTAATTAAAATAATAAATGTAATAAAAAAAATTTAAGAGAATACTTTCTCTCTGATTATTCTATTTGAATTTAGATCTTCCTTTTAAAATTAATGTTTATAAATAAAGAGTCAATAAATAAATAACTAAAATATTTGAGATTTATAATTTCTCTTTTAATATATTTGGGTGTCTTTGAAATTAATTAAATTTATAAATAAAGAGTCAATAAATAAATAACTAAAATATTTGAGATTTATAATTTCTCTTTTAATATATTTAGGTGTCTTTGAAATTAATTAAATAATAATTGATAATTTGGGGTTAAATTTAACTTGGTTATTTTTGCGTTTAGCATTTTCTTTTCCCTTTTTCCATTATGCAGAAATGTGAACACACTTTACTCTCTTCCTTCTCCCTGAAAACCCTAGCGCCACCGAACCACCTTCTTTCTCTTCCTTCGGCCACCACACCTCTAATCGAAGAAAGAAGCTTGTTTTCGTGCTCATCAACACGTTAGCTTCAACTTGAACCAGTTGGATTTTTGTTTTTGACAAAGTCACTTCCGGCCACCCTTTCAATGCCTCCGGCCGCCGCAACTCTAGACGAAGAACAATGACATTTTCTGCTCCATTTAGCTCATTTTTCATTTTCAGTCTTCACTCTTTTCCCTCTCTCGCTACTTCTTTGATACACAACCCTTGTTTTTGTATTCGCACTCATAATGTGTTTGTGAAAATGCCTCAACCAGATTAATTCCATGATTTGATGGATGCTGCAAACAGATCAGAAGATGTGGAGCAAACCCTTGAAATACAGGTCAAAGCCTTTTTTGACTCTGCTCCTCCTATCCACAACAGTCATGATATAACTCAAAAATTGAATCAATTCATTCAACATAATTCTTCATCATCAGGTAAGTCAGCTTCTACTACAGCATTCAAATTTGCATATTTGTTTTTGTGTTGCATTCAAATTTGCATATTTGCTTATGTTGTTTCATAGATGAAACTTGTTGACACATGCTTTAGTGCTTCTCAATAATTCAAGCATGCATTATGTTGATTTCTTAAATATTATTTTGATTCAGGCAGGAAGTGTTAAGTCTGATGTTAGTGACAATTTTTTTGCAATATTAGAAGCTGCAATGTTGTTGCCAGTACCATGTACAGATCCTTCGGTTAGTGTGAACTTGTCATGTTTTTATGGCTTATGTATATCTTTGATTTAAGTGGAAGTCTTTGACTGATGAAGTAAGTTAATATAAGATGTTAAGTTCTGGTTTAAGTGTTGCTGTGCTTTGAATTATTCCTTATTGTGATGTTGATCAAATGTTGTGATGCTTGTTGATGATTTAGGAGAAGAAGCCTTATTTGGATAGAGTTGCTGAGCTCAAGTCAGAATATGAGAAGGCTATGTTGCTGTTGTTGAGGATGGGTCCAAATCCTTGAATGATGGCACTTGCTCTAGTGGTTCAATTGATTCAACTAAAAGCAGCCTAGATACAGATTGTCCTCCACTAGATGTGGTTTTTGTCCATGGCCTCCGTGGCGGTCCTTACAAAACTTAGCGTATATCTGAAGACAAATCCTCGACTATGTCTTCCTTAGTAGAGAAGATTGAAGAGGAAGCTGGAAAGCTTGGAACCTTTTGGTCTGGGGAATGGCTTTCCATTGATTTCCCCCATGCACATTTGTTTACCCTCCGATATAAGTTTGGACAAGTTTTTCTACCCCAAATTGATTGGTTCTGCATGGTCCCTTTTTGTGTGTGCCAGTTTTATTCAAAATTAGAGGAAAAGCAACAAGCAATGGAAGCTGAGAAGAATCAAAGTGAAGCAAGGAGCAAGGTACAGAAGACTTTCTTCATCATCTCCAAAACCATGAATTACATTGCGATTTCGTTACTTCTTTTCTGCTTATAAATATAAACTTATATTAGCTTTCTCACTCTAATTTCTTCCACATTTAAGGAAGAGAAAGGGGAAGCCATCAAACAGCTGAGGAAGAGTTTAAAGTTTAAAGCAAGCCCTATGCCAAGTTTTTACCACGAGGGGCCTCCACCTAAGGTTGAATTGAAGAAGGTATGAAATGTTCTTGTACTTATACTTATAATCTATTTAGTTTCAATGCATGTTGATAGAAATGTTCTTGTATATATCCGTATATACTTTGAACAGGTCATCGAATCCGTAAGGTCAGTGCCGACAAATTTATTATTCTTAATAAATTCATTTTAATGATACACATGTGTTCTTCTTTGGGGTGTTTGATTTTCTATTTTTTTGACTCTTTGAAAACCTACGGCCTCAACCATTTACTAATTTTGTTGGATGTTTTTTTTCTTCTTTTTATTACTACGTCAGATTTTTATAAATTGTGAAGTGGAATGAATGATGATTTTTAAAGCATTTCTAGCAACTAGTTTTAAATAAAAACTTACTTAAATAAGGTTCCATATACATACAAGTTGTTTCAGTATTATCAAATCATACTTTACTTTATGCAATTAATACATTATACTTTGTTCCAAAACAAAGTGGTAGCTGCATGGATTAGAGATACTATATCACTCTTGATTACTTTTAACTTAAAGCATACACTTAAAGCATACAATAGAAAACAACTTGCCTAAAAGTTTATCAACTTATTCAAAGTCTAAACGAATTGATTAGGACGACAGAACATTTATAGTAAGAAAAGTCAAAAACCATTTCCTATTTATCACTATTATAATGATTATTTTCTATGTGTATTGTTTTTGTTCTGGTTATACTTCGTTTAGTTGTTTAATATTTGCAATGTAATGTTAGATTTTTGTTCAGTCTTAGTGATGTCGGTGATAGATTAAAACACTTAGTATATGAGAGCTCAAGAAGAGAACCACCTGTGTTGTATATAGTTTGTGAATGCTAAAGAGAATGTTTCTGTATTATTAAATCTTGGTTGTTGATTGAACCCTTTAGCCACTAGACTGGGGCTTTATACTTACTATTTTTTTCACTCTCTCATTCAATCCCAAAGGTAAACATTGTTATGAAATGAAATTAGCCTTCCACTTGGTTTCAGATCCTGTCTTATATCCCCTGCTCCCATCTCTATATTTTCTTAAAGTTTAGAACTTTGTATTCTAGTTGCCATATAGATTAAAATCAGTTGATTGCTGTCTTGGTAGGAACAGGAATGAAGAGGATGATTGCTCTCTTGGCAGGAATGAAGAGGATGATTCCATTATGAAGATGAAGGCTTCCCAATTCTCATCTCATTAAACTTGAGTTCTATATACTCACTTAATTTGGAGTCTAGTGATCTTGTTTTAGGAACGTATGGAATTGGTGCTGAGATTGGTTACTTTGTTTTAAACTCACTCTTTTTTACTATCTAATGTCCTGATGCTTATAATTTTGTAGCAATTTTTATATTAACTTGTTCTATGAATTTGTCTTATATAAATTCAAATATTTTAAATTAAAATTATCTTTTTATATTATGGTTTTTTTAATATATAATTTATTATGTTTCAAAAAATATTTAATTTTTTTTAATTTGGGACAGAAGGTACCTGCGGAATTATCTGCGGAATATTTCCTGCGGATTTACCTGCGGATCTTCCTGCGAAATACATTACCCACGAAGGTTTTAGCTGGGGACATAAAACCGCAGGAAAATCCGCAGGAAAAGTATTTTCTGCGGAAATTTAGCTAAAATCCGCAGGTAAATCCGCAGGAAAACAGAGTATTTCTAGTAGTGTAAATAGAGAAAGAAACAATATATATATATATATATAACAGATTCACTCCTATCTAAAATTTTACAAAATAACACTAGTAAAACGCACAAATAAGTTCATTTATATCATAAATCATTTGATAATGCTTTATTGTTGCTGATGCATAATTGTTGTTTTAAAATCACTATTAATTGAAAATATTTAAAAATAAATATGTAGCAAATCATCAATATGTTAAATCCAATATGTTTAATAACTATAAATATTTTGTTGATTAAAATAAAAGTGGTATTGTGGTGATAGTGACACGTGAAAATAATGAATTCCAGTGATAAAATTCACTGAAGTTGGTGATCTTATTCTCATCAACAGATAATAAGTCCTCCTCGGTATATTCCAAAATGCAATGTGATGATATCATTCGAAATGACTTATCAATAAAAGAAGCTGAAGAAAAAAAATACAACTTATCAATCATAACAAAAAATGCATATGTATATGAAGTATATATGAAATCTAAAGAAACAATAATGATAAAATCTCGTCACTACGCCAAATATAATTTTTAGCAGCACAACTACGAGAGCGCTTTTAGGAAAAAGCACTGCTATAAGTTTCGCTAAAAACAAAACAAAAAATCAAGGGAAAAAACGCCACTAAAGGGGACTCTACGAAAGCGCTTTTCAACAGCACTGCTATAGAAGAATATATGAAAGCGCTTTTCAAAAAGCGCTGCTAAAGGTATCTCTACGAAAGCGCTTTAAAAAGCGCTGCTATAGGGTAAGGCTGCGAAAGCGCCATTTTCCTAAAAAGCTGGTATAGGCCTAGGCTACGAAGGCGCTTTTAAAAGCGCTATCATAGCATATTTTTTAAAATTTAAAAACAAAATTATACTAAACGACGTCGTATATTGTGCATATGGTGTTAAGCATTTATCCTTTGATTCAGTGAGTGTTCATGTTCATTTATCCTTGTATTCTTTTGTGTTACTGTGATACCTTTTTGGGTTTAAAAACTTTTAATTTCTTCGTCCGCTGTATTTCTCAAGCCCTGTGAGAATTTACCACAGAATTTCTCACAAATTGAAATATAATAAGAATTCTTTTAAATTTTAGTAGAGGCAATTTCTTTTGGAAATAGTTTTGGATCTCAGACTTGTTGGAAAATGTTACCTTGGAAAGTTGGACCAATTTTAAATTATGTTGCCATCTTTAGCACGAGAAATTCGAGGGCATAGACAGTTGTGAGACCAGGGTCATGCTTTGAAGCATAATACATCATTGGAGTTTGTCTCTCTAGTAGTCTAAGTTGGTCAGAATCGGAGTGATGTTTGGCGTTGGATGTTCTTTTTCGCTGAAGAGGTGCGAAGGGATCTTACAAATATCTTATTGTTGTGGTGTTCAAGTCTTGAGGTTTTGAAGTTATAGAGTTATTACCGGTGCTGATTGTTCTCGGTGTTATTGAGAATGAATTTCGTGGTTTTGGAGTAAGACAATTTGTGTGGTTTTGCTGTCAAAGCAGCATGGTCTGGTTTTTACAATTGAAAGCTGTTTCTTTTTCTACAGCTTGGTTTTTGGTCGCGGGTGGATTTCTTTGTTGTATGGCTTTGAACGAGATTGTTTTGTTCTTAAATATTGGATTTGGTGTATCTATTTTGTTTGTATTTTACCTTTTATTGAAGTTTTGTATTAGGTTAGGAGTCTGAATTTGTAGGCTATCAGTAGTTGTTTTGCTGTTAGAGGGATGTTGTTAGCAGTGTAGCTCTTGACTTGTAGTTCTGTTGTGGTTGATATCAAGTAGGATTCTTTTGGGTTTTTTATGTTGACATTGAACGTGTTATGTATTCAAGGGGATGAGAATACTACTTTACTACCAATTTGTTTATTATGATTGAAGCTTGATTTTGAATAATTGAAGCTGAATTTGACATTTTCTCTCTTTTATAGTGAAATGAATTTATTTTCAATTCTCTCCCCCTTCCTTGAATAAATTACTTCTTCACAAGTTTTCTTAAGATTGACATATTTTTTAAGCTATGGAGTATGGCCTCATTTTTATGTATACTCACATTAATGCACTACTTATGCTATTACAGATAGTTCTAGCATCATTTGTATATAAACTAATTAGTAGTTGAGTCGGTTTTTATTCTATAAAATTTTTTATAATAGAAGTTTCCTTTCCTTTGAATTAGCAGTGTTTCCCGGCCTTGTTCGACGTACAACGCGCAATCTATGCGTTTTCTTGAGTTCGGTAAAATCCGAGGTAAATTTATTTCTCAAATTACTGGTATTGTGATGAATTTGTCTGAAATTGCGTGAATATATATGTTGCATTTTATTTCTCCGAATTCATTCTGTATATATTGTTTTGTGCCTTAATTAGTTGTTTTTGTTTAGATTAATTAAGACATGGATAAGACATGGATGAATTCAAATCGATTGTCGAAAGAGTACGAGAAAAGGGTATCAGAATTCGCTAAGTTTGCGGTTGCACACGTCGAAGACCCGAGTCGAATGACGTGTCCTTGCTTGGGTTGCTGTTATGGGGGTCAGGTTGACGCGGTTCAGTTGGCATCGCATTTACTACGGTTTGGAATTGATAGAAGTTATACATGTTGGAATTTGCATGGTGAGAAAAGTAACGGAAATGTTAAGTCGAGGTATAATACGATGTATGCTTCAAACGACGATTGCACAGACACATACGATTATGATCGAGTCGAAGAGATTGCAGAAGCGCTTGAAGAAGATCTTGAGGATTGTCCCAAAATGTTCGAGAAGTTGGTAAGCGATGCAGAGAAACCGTTGTATGATGGTTGTACAAAATTCACAAGATTGTCTGCGGTGTTAAAGTTGTACAACTTAAAGGAGGGCAATGGATGGTCGGATAAAAGTTTCACAGAGTTATTAGCCCTTATGAAAGACATGCTACCAGAGGATAATGTTCTTCCCAATCAAACGTATGAGGCCAAAAAGATGTTGTCCTCTATTGGCATGAGCTATGATAAGATACATGCCTGTCCAAAAGATTGCGTTTTGTTTCGAAACGAGTATGCAGCGTTGAATGAGTATCCTAAATGCGGTGCCCCTCGATATAAGAAAAAGTTGTCTCCGGCAAAAGTCTTATGGTATTTTCCTATAATTTCGAGATTTAGAAGCATGTATCATAGTGAAACCGATTCAAGACACTTGACTTGGCATGCAGATGAAAGAATTATTGATGGAAAGTTGCGACATCCGGCAGACTCACCACAGTGGATAAAGTTGATAGTGATTATCCTGAATTTGGAAAAGAAGCAAGAAACCTTCTCTTGTCATTGTCTACTGATGGAATGAACCCGCATGGTATTCAAAGTATCTCGCATAGCACCTAGCTTGTGATTCTTATGATTTATAACCTACCTCCGTGGCTATGTATGAAGCTTAAGTACATGATGTTATCTATGTTAATTTCTGGGCCTAAACAACCAGGGAATGACATAGACGTATACTTGGCACCCTTAATCGAAGATTTAAAGTTTTTGTGGGAGAACGGTGTGGAGGTTTATGATGGGTGTAACACCCGTATAATTTTAATTTTAATTTAAATTGTAAATTTAATTAATATTTGAATTATGTTGATTTATGGAAAATAAAATTAGAAGATAAAAGGTTTAAGGCATTGGGCTAATGTATGATGTTACCAAGGAAGGAGGTGTGAATTAGTAAAATGCCTTTTCTAATAAAAGTTATTTTTCATAAAACAAGAAGGAAATTGGGAAAAGAATAGAACGTGAAAGATTGAAGATTTGGAACACGAAGAACGTGAAAGAGGAACAAAGATGAAGAGACCAAAGATCAAGAAATTTGGCTAAGGTAAGGGGGACTCTTCCAATTACCATCTCTTATTGTAATTATGAGTGATAATGCATGATTGGTTATGTTGTTGAGTCAATTTGATTTGTATGTCAGAGTTAGGTTTTGGGGTTTTAAGAATTGATTAGAAATTGGGTTTTTAGTGTAAGAATTGATATAGGATGATAGTATAATAAGTATGAATGAATCCTATGAATAAAAGTGTGAAAATAGACTATTTTAGACTCAAAATCGTGGACTGATAGGAGTAAAATAGAGTGAGAATTGGACTGGTACGAAGTTGCAGGTTCTGGGTAATTTACTGGTGTTTCGCGTATGGAACAGTGTCATACGCGTATGGGATGAGGCCATACGCGTATGAGGGACAATCCCCAAGGGCAATACACGTAGGATACGTAGTTGCCCTGTCCCAAAGACCATGTGCTGGTGATTTGTGTATGAGGAGCGTATGAGAGTGGTCATACGCGTATGAGAAATTTTAAAGAGGATTTTGGTTCTGATGATACGCGTATGGGAGGCTGATACGCGTATGAGATGTTTTCTGGGCAATTTTGACTCTGGTGAAACGCGTATGATACGCGTATGGTAAGGGACGATACGCGTATAGGCTTGATGATACGCGTACGGTCGCTGTGTGTTAAAAATCCTGTTTTGTGATTTTCTTTGAAAGTTCAATGATGCGCAGCTTTCGATCTGTAGGCCTGTTTTGTGTGTCGTTTGAGGATGATGAACCTTGTGATATGATCTTGAGTTATTGATGATGATTTGAATTGTATTGAATGATTGCTAATATACATGTGAAAATGCTTAATGATGATAATGATATAAGTATGTTGTGTATGTTGCATTCATTTCATAGTCATTTGATGAGGGCTGAATTCCTAATGATGAGAGGATTCAGTGAAGGGCATAATTCCCATCGTGTGGAATTTTATGCTGGTAGGGCCGTATCTAGACGATGTTAGATCGGTCGGTGGGTTATTCCCATTGATGAATTTTGGTACCACATGCATAGAGTCAGTTACATTCATATGCATGAATTGGATAATATGATTGGATGTGCTTCATTATTATGATTGGTGTTGTGTGTTTTGTGTGATGATGGATTATTTGAATATAGATGGATTGGGTGAATGATGTAACTACTGGTGTATTGTTATTTATAATGCAATAATATTTGTTAATTGCGAATGAGACTCACCCTTACACTATATTTTTCAGGTTGAGGATAGCGGCTTCAACTTGGTGAGGATTAGCTCATGAGTCAATGTGTTTATTTAGCGTCGGGTCATGCTCTGATAGATGTAACACTGGGAGAACGCTGTTTTAAGTTTATGACAATAACTCTGTTTCGTTTAATTTTTTTTTTAGGATTGAAAGCATTGACGATGTGATGCTAGTTTGGATGATTTATTCCGCTGTGTAAATATGAGATATTTGATTTATGAGTTATGTTAAGATGTTTCTTCAGTGAATGCATGACATACGACCGATGATGTTTATTTTATTATGAGTTGTGACGCCCTTGTGCATGTTACTCTGATTTTAAATTGTTTAATTGTCGCGGGGTTTAGAAGGGTGTTACAATGGGTATAGGAAAGAAAGTTTCAACTTGAGGGCGATGTTGTTTGGAACAATTAATGATTTTCCAGCATACAGAAATCTATCAGGGTACAACAGTAAAGGTCAAAAAGCGGGTCCTGTTTGTGAAGATGAAACCGATACGACACGATTGGATCTTTGTCAGAAGAATGTATTTCTCGGTCATCGTAGATTCTTAAATTCTAATCTTCACTACCTTGGGTGGAGAAAAGCATTCAATGGAAAGGCCAAACAATGTAGAGCCCCGCCTTTTTTAACAGGTGATCAAATTTTTGAAAAGTTGAAAGATGTGAGTACTCAGTTTGGCAAGCCTTTTCCACATTTACTTGTCAAGAGTGGGTGGAAAAAGAGGTCAATTTTTTTTGAACTTCCATATTGGAAGTTGTTGTACGTAAGACATTTCCTCGATGTTATGCATATTGAAAAAAATGTATTTGATATTGTTATTGATACGTTACTCAATATACAAGGAAAGTCTAAGGATGACCTTAACATAAGGAAGGACATGGTAAACATGGGAATGAGAACTGAATTGGGACCCGTGACGAAAGGAAGACGAACATATCTGCCACCTGTTGTTTACACTTTGTTGCACCCCAAAATTTGCCCTCTTTATTTGAGCTATAAGTTATTAATGACGTTTATTTCGTCATCCAAAAAAATGAAGAAAAATAATAAAGAGTTTTCGTAGGTTTAAGAAGGTATGGAGTGAAATATGGTTCAAACAGTGGAAATACGAGAAAATTCATAAATCCTATTCTGAAAGTGATATGAGCTGAATTCCCGTGTTGGCCTGACTGTTTCGACGATATCTACAACTTTCATGTTTGGCTTGGAAGCCAATGCTTTGAGGAAGGGTGTCAAATTTACAAATTACTTGAGGTTTTGCAGTGAAAAACGGTGCTGAATGTAGGGTTTCGGGCCTCGGAAAATTCGTATCTCACAATCCGCTTGTCGGATTCGCTTGAAAATTTAACTGGAGCTTCGTACCATCATTACCAAGTTTTCATATGTTTGGACCGTTGGCTGATTATGTACTGAAAACTCCCAGAATTTTAAAGAACGGCGTAATCTTTCGGTGAAAAGTGTGTTTTCGGGTATGTCGTGCCGAGTTCGAAAATTCATAACTCCTTCGATTTTTATCGTATGAAGTCCATTCTGGCGGAATTTTCTCAGAAATTTCGTTAGCTTCGATTCTCAGTCGTACACGCCTGTTCAGATTCTGAGCCGAAGATAGGGTTTTATCGAGTTCTTTGAGCGGTACTCACAAAATTCTGCACAGTCGCACCAGATGAACCGATGTTTCTCGTCACTCAAACAGGCGTATTTTCTTCATCGATGATCGGATTGAGGTGACTCTCGCGGCGATGAGTCACAAATTTGGTCATCTTCACAGTGGCATTGGTTTCGTTCCGGAATTCAGAGCCGAACCGAGTTTCCTTAAAAATGAGCTAAAGTAAGACGCACCGAAGGCAATTTGGACATTTCGCGTTGACAATATATAAACTTTTTGCTCTTCACAAATCAAGGGGGGAACTCTCATAATTTCAATTCACCAAAAAGATCAAAAACACTTTCTCTCAATTCTCTCTCAATTCTCTTGAATCAAAACCATAAATTCCATAAAACTTTCATCAATATTCATCAACTTTCTTCAAGAATCAAGAGCAATATGGATTGAAGATCAAAGATCGAAGTTCGAATCTCTTCTCCCTCTTCCTCACTATCTCGCGCGCCTCACTCTCTCTCCCTTGGGATTTTGCTTTCGCATTCGTGTCGCGTTCGCGTCGTGTTCGCGTTCGTGTCGTGTTCGTGTTCGCGCGTCGGTTAAAGATCTTCATCCGGTAAGCCTTTGAACCTTGAATTAAGTGC
The DNA here is from genome assembly GCF_029867415.1 of Vicia villosa. Classification (NCBI taxonomy): domain Eukaryota; kingdom Viridiplantae; phylum Streptophyta; class Magnoliopsida; order Fabales; family Fabaceae; genus Vicia; species Vicia villosa. Next base: position 14,906 of record NW_026706083.1, read on the forward strand.
TTAATTGTTGATGTTAACATTATTCGAATGCTAGATCTAGTGGTTGATTGTGCGTAATTGATGTTGATGATGATTAAATGTTGGATCCATTGATATCTTTGCTTGCAATTACATGTGGATACAAGTTTGGTGCACTATGTGTTTGTTATAATGCTTGCATGGACTTTTTGCTTGGTGATTATTGATGATGACTTGAAATCTATGTGGATTGATGCCTAATTGTGCTTGTTTGGTGCTCATAATGCTGTACAAATTGAGGCAAATTCGTGCTTGGTTACATCTCTTATTGGATGCATGATTGAAGTGCTTTTGGATGTTGATTTGGTTGTTTTTTCACTTCTGGTGCTGATGTAACCGATTACCTGATTGATGTAACCAGTTACAAGATTTGTTTTTGGTCATTTTTCGTCACTGTCAGTGATGTAACCGGTTACCTGATTCATGTAACCGGTTACATGCCCCTTTTTTCTCAAAAAATAGTCACTGCCAGTGATGTAACCGGTTACCTGATTCATGTAACCGGTTACATGACCCTGTTTTTTCCAAAAAAATGGCTTCTGCCAGTGATGTAACCGGTTACCTGATTCATGTAACCGGTTACATGCTTTTTTTTAGTTTTTTTCCAACTTCAAATGTTCATATCTTTTGACTCGTAACTCCGATTTGCATGTTCTTTATATCGTTGGAAAGCTTGTGAGATGTACTATTTTGTGGAATGATTTGTATTGCTGAATTTTGTGTTTTCCATGATGGTACTTTTGTTGGCTTCCGGTGTGATTTTTGCATGCTTATTCGCGTATTACCGCACCTTTTCCATGTTTGCTTTGTCCGGTTTATTTTAGAATAGCAATAACGCAATTCCGATTGCGGTATCTTGTTATCTCTAACGTGTGTGCTAGTGTGCGAGGCTTTTGGACGGTCACCTATCGATGCTCATTCTATGAGTGTTCCGCTTTACTTGCGGGACACGGGTTCATTCACCTGCTTTGTGTTCTCATCCTGGAGACACATTCCTATTACTTTATATCTGCTTGTTTGGTTTGCTTGTTCCTCTTGTAGGTGTATTGTGATTATGCTCGACGCATACTTCGACCCTTGTGTGCTTTCATGGCTAATCGGTGTGCCGACTATTTGCTTTTGCTTTGCTAGCTCGCTCGCGGGATTCTAGTTTCTTCGCTTTAGTTTACGGATCATCATCCGTTTGGTATTGATTCCGTTTCATTTTACTTTTCTTGTACTTTATCGCTTTCTCGCATCATCCTTTAACATGAGAAGTAGGACCTAGACATGTATCTGGCCAAGCCCTCGAAAGAGGCTCTGTTTTTGTTGGTGTGTTTACATTTGTGCTTTGCGGTAGGGAGTTACGGTGTAATAAGTCCTATATGGCACTCCGTTAAGCCCTCATGGAAGGCATGCGGAAAGGGTTAGCAATCAACCCCCGCCTAGTCTCATCGAGTCTGTTCAGTAAGCGCACGCTACGCGTTGCTCGCTTCTGAACCTGCACAAGATCTTGTTATCGAGTATGTCAGGAAAAAGGTTCATGCAGCCGGACCCCCGCCTTTCCTATAGCTCGCGTCGCTCGACGTTGATGCTCGGTGTACGCACGCACCGTTTTCCTTTACGATCCGTGATGGCTTGGTTGCTGAGAGGGGTCCGCCCTCTTGTCTATGGCCCGATCATTTTTGCAAGGTCTAATGCTTGGTTGACTTGGGTTGAGCTGCTCCCCTTGGCTATGGCGGGACCGCTTTTCTACCATTCGGTCAGTACCATTGGTTTTGTTTGCTTTACGAGCGGAGCTCGTTTGTGTGATATTATTGTGTGCTTTCCCTTTTCCCCCGTAGGTTGATAGCTTAGCTTAGACTTGTGCCCTTTGTATGATAACATTAGGTAGCAAGCTTTCCCCCTTAGTTTATGTTTTCCTCATGCATTCTTTAAAACACAAACCACACTCTTTGATTTTCTTTTCTTAAGAGCTTGTTATTTCCGCTCCATTCCCAAGCATAAGTCTCCAAAGGTCGAGCAGCTGAGTGTGAATGTAACTCGTTCACCTAAAAAAACATAAAAACAAACAGAAATTAGTTAGTCGAGCTACGTTACCTCTGATTCCGCAAAACGGATACGTAGGCAGCGGGGTAGGGCCCGTGCGAGTTTAATCTTTTCTTTTCCCTACATTCTGCATTCATTTTAGTCCAGATTAGCAAGATTTGTTACACACCCATAGATTTAGACACTAGCGTGGATACCATCGAGTACGATGGGCGCGAGGGGTGCTAATACCTTCCCCTCGCGTAACCGACTCCCTTACCCTTTTTCTCTGGTCGTGAGACCGTTGTTTTGTTCTGTGGTTTGCTGGAATTCCCTTCCTTTTCAGGATAAATATGTTAGTGGCGACTCTGTTAATTTTCGCGGTAGCGACACACTTTATCTAGAAAGGAGAAGAAAATATTGTGTAAGTTCCTCAGTGAAGTTAAAGTTCCAGAAGGCTACTCATCAGATATTAGAAGACTTGTGCCCATGAAAGTAAGAATCGCAATAGGTATACGTTCTATTCTTCCAGAAAAAGTAAGAAGCGCAATAACTAAACTGAGTTTTTTCTTCAGGTTAATTTGCAGTAAGGTGATCGATCCCGCGATCTTACCAACATTGCAAAAAGAGATAGTTATTACTTTATATGATCTTGAAATGTATTTTCCTCCCTCATTTTTTGACATAATGGTTCATCTAGTCGTTTATGAAAGAGACACAATTGTGCGGATCAGCTTATATGAGATGGATGTACCCTGCTGAACGTTATATGAAAATATTAAAAGGGTACGTGAAAAACAGAAGTCGTCCGGAGGGTTGTATTGCCGAACAATACGTTGTTGAAGAAGCGGTTGAGTTTTGTACTGAATATCTGTTAAATGTTCAATCAATTGGACTCCCCAAATCTCATATTGTCAAAAAAAAGAAGGAAAAAGGCTAATTGGAAATAAAGTTGTGACAATATCAATGGTCGAACGAGATCAAGTGCATTTGTATGTTCTGCACAATGAGATTGAGGTTGAGTTGTATGTTGAAATTCACAAGGGTGTTCTCCGAGGTTTAAATCCGAATAGAAATGAGAATTGGATAGTACGAGAGCACAATCGAAGTTTCATACCGTGGTTTAAGGAACATATTTATTCAAAGTATCGTTTAGATCCTACTTCAGTAACAGAAAGGTTGAGATGTTTAACATATGGTCCAAGTATAGTTGTGTTTTCTTATAGCGCATACGCAATTAATGGATACACATTTTATACCAACGAACAAGATGATAAAAGTACTATGCAAAATAATGGTGTTACCTTGGTAGCTGAAGCAATGCACATATCAAGTGCAAATGACTTAAATCTGAAATTTGCAAATTTGTCATATTTTGGGGTTATCGAGCGCACTTTGGTGTTTGATTACGCGAAGTTTCAGATTCCTGTATTTGGTTGCAAGTGGGTTGAAAATAATAATGGCATACGAATGGATAAGTCAAGATTTTTGCAAGTGGATCTCAATAGGGTGGGGTACAAAGATGAGCCTTTCATTCTAGCCTCTCAAGCTAAACAAGTGTTCTATGTCAATAATCCAACAAGTACGAAATGGTCTATAGTGCTTTTATCTAGCAAAATAATTGATGAAAACATTGGAGATCAAGGTGATATTGGTGTTGGCATTGAATCTTGTACAAGAAACAATCAAAATGAGAATGAATCTTGTACTAGAAATGATCATAATGAGGGTATTTGGATCAATCCAACCGTCCGTGTTGTTAAGAGACGCGTAGAACATATTCCTACCAAGAAAAGAAAGAGACGTTAGTGAAAAAGGTAATAGTATATTGAATTCCGACAACTTTCTTTTTTTGACACAAGTACTAATGTGCTACGTTCTTATTAATTACCTAAATGTGTTATAATTGACGATTTTATCATTTATGTCAATCCATAGTTAGAGGAGACGAAAAGTGAGGAAACCTCACTTCCAGTACATGTGTTGTGGAAGGAAGCTCGTGTGGGCAAGAATCGAGCTGTTGATCCCGATGTTCAAAAAGTTTATGATGAATGTGTAAGTATAACACTGTGTCTTTAATTAAATCAAATGTTTATTAATATATAATTGATTTTTTATCTCCACTAATAATTTTCAAAATGTAAATGAATTACAGGAGACCATGTCGCAATCGGTACCCACCGGTGAGGACCAGGATAATAGGAGCGTACTTAGTAGAGCACTAGATGTTCCTGAGTATCCCGGTCGGGTGAGGGGTAAAGGTCATAGTGTGACTCCAACCTCTTTCTATAAGCATTCTAGGAGAAGAAATCCTACCAATGAAGAAGTGTTGCAAAAATTGCAGGAATTACAAGCACAAGTCTCTGAATTGCAAAGAGATAAAGAGATATATATGAGGGAAAAGTGCAATACTTCATCGGTGAAAGAAACTAGTGATATAGCTAGTATCAACTGTCAAAAAAAATTTTCCCGAGGTAATTATAAATTCTTTTTTCTTACAATTGTTCTATTTCTGTAATGATAATGACTCTATATTTATTATTGGTTTAGGGCATTTCATCTTGCCAACTATACTTATCGTCACCGGCTTATCGCCTAGTTGGAAAGGGAAAAATGCACAACACTTTGAGATATTTATTTCACCATAGACCGCTCCCGGATGGACACCTGAAAGTATCAGTTGATGTTGTATTAGATCATGATGCGTTGCTACCGGTACCTGACATGGTCTCAGAGACAACATTGATGCGAGATGCAACAGGGTCATTTGTTGCATGGCCCTCGGAACTCATTTTCATTGATGATGAGGTATGTTGAAAACCATTATGAATCATTTAGTTTTCGAATGTCAATTCTGAACCGTTACGTTAATTATTTTTTACATGATAATTTTAGATTACTCCTACAAAACCCGCAATTAAGGGTAAAGGGATTTTGCAGCACGACGAGTCTGTTGCATCACTAAAAGAGGTACATTTAAAGTGTTAATATATGATCTGAATCTAAAACTGCATGATTTTATAATTTACTTAAGTTCTATGATTTTTAGGTATCTTCTCAAGGGTCACAACAAGTGACGCAGCAAATTCGTAGCGTACCACCCAAAGAAAAGGGTCCTCCAAAGGCCGTGGTAAAAAGAGGTGCTTTTGTGCCTCGATACCGGCAGACGCTTGCAACACTTGTCGATATGTCAGATTTGACGACATGTGCTATTCGTGAAATTAATATGGACGAAGCTGTCTTTGGTTTTGAATTCCCCGAAAGAGTTACACTAGATGACATGAAAGAGATTTTTACGCATGAACAATTAAGCGTCAATAATATTCACTCATACATCCGGTAATCCGATGAATATATTATTTAATTAGTTGAACAATTTATTTACACATTTCAATGAAAATAGTCTAATGTTTATTATGTTTTTATTTAAGGTTGTTGTATGACAAAGTGTTGCGATGGACTGAATTGTTAAACAGATTCCATTTCGTATCTTCCTCCCATTGCAGCGGACCGAAAATTTCTACGGAACCGGATTCAGTTAGAGAGCACTTAGTCAATAGATTTATAACCACCGACAATACAGAAATCTTGTATCTTTGGGCGTATAATACCCGACCAGTAGGGTTAGTTTTTCATTCTTGGTTCATCTAATCTTTGTTTCTTTTGCATAGCAAAATTTTCATATAAACTTTTGTTCTAATTTATAGAGCACACTGTTATAATTTCTTATAATTTATTACATTTAACTAAATCATGCATATTATGTTTTTGTTATGTAGTACTTTGATGACTTCTATTCTGCTTCTTACACGAGACTTAAGTTGGAAGAAATCAAAGAGGAATTGTGTCAATTTTATATTCAGCGACTATTCATTAAGGTATGAATACATTATTGTGTGAAAAGTGTTATGAATGCATTACTGTGTGACGGATTTTGATAATGACTTTGTGTTTGAGTTTCTTTGGTGGATGTTGGTTCATTTTGCTTAATATTAATTGACGATGATGACGTTGTTATATGAATCAAGTTTGTTGTTTGATGAATAAGAGTGTTGAACTTTTTTTTTGTTGTTGTTGAGTTTGATTCTTAAATAAGTGGTGCTGATAGTTTGATTTCAGACTGGATTGATGACACATTACATTGGTGGCTTGAGTTGCAAATCACATGAAATTGTTGCTAATAATATTGTTGATGTTTCTGAATGACTATTTGTTTTCTTGGAAAATTTGAAGTATAGATGTTGTTGTGGGGTCTTTTTTGAAACTTTGATGTGGTATAGAATTTTAGTGTTATTTTCATATTGAGGAAATACTATTAGTGCAGAATTTTATATGAGGGGATTGGGTCGTTCTGTGTTGCTTGCTCATTATTGTGTGACGGATTTTGATAATGACTTTGTGTTGGAGCCTTTAATTGTGTTTGAGCAAAGTTAGTTTAATTGACCATGTTGTTTTGTTCATACTTTGCAGGACCAGGATCGTCCGCTCGTTGGATTTTGAGAATTTCGGGCTTATATTTTGATTTAGTTATTCTTAAAGATGACTTAGTTATATGTATCTGTTGTAAACATGTGAATTGAACTATAATGGTATATATATATATATATATATATATATATATATATATATATATATATATATATATATATATATATATATATTTTATTTTGGATTATAATGGTATTATATTGGTATATAATGGTATATAATGTCCTACATACGGGTTTTTGTTGAAATAATGGTATATATATATATATATATATATATATATATATATATATATATATATATATATATATATATATATATATATATATATATATATATATATATATATATATATATATATATATATATATATAAGGCTTGAATTACAGTGATTATTTTCAAAAATATTACAGGTTGAAAATAAATATAAATTATAGGTCGAACTGGGAGGCTTAAATTACAGGTTGCACTTTAAAATACTGCGTTTAGCAACGAAAGCGCTTTCAAAAACGCTCTTAAATTCCTACCTACGAAAGCGCTTTCTAATTAAAAGCGTTGCCTAAGATAATAAAAAAAGCATAAAAGATATAAAAAGCGCTACCTACGAAAGCTCTTTCTGGATAAAGCGCTGCTATAGGGGATGCTACGAGAGCGCTTTTCTAGAAAAAGCGCTGCTATAGGGGATGCTACGAGAGCGCTTTTGGCGTACCAAAAAGCGCTGTCTTTACCTACGGCAGCGCTTTTAAGCGCTTTAAAAGCCCAAAAAAGCGCTGTAAAAGCCCTTGTACGGCATGCTGCGTGTACAAAAATTATCTTATATTTTCCCTTTCACATCATAATCATTCTTCATATCACTGATAAAACATGATAACCACTGTGTTTCATATCTCTCCCGCTGAGCATATCTCTTGTTCCAAAAAACACGCAAAAAAAAACCTTCAAATCATGTTGTACCTCTTAAATATCACTGACAATAGTTGCTCTGTTTAGTTTACTCAACAACTCCAATATCATTTATATGCTGAAGTTTCTTAAAGATTGGTCCTGTAAGTAGAAATAAGAGAAATATTTTATCAAAAAATTATACATTAACAGTAGTTAAGGTGATTACTAACATGTTACAATCAAATATCTTCCCTTAATTTAATTGATGGTAAAGATAGAATTAATTAGATAGTTAACAATAAATGCATTAAACAAAAAAGTTACAACATTAGCAGTTAAGGATTTTAGGCCATAGATGCAAACGATTATTTAAAAAAAATGATTAGTAGAATTCTAACAGTAACAATCATATTTTAAACTAATACCAGAGAAAAAAAAACATGTCACCTTGAATAAATTGAGAAATTTTGTCAGTATTCCTTGTCACATTGAAATTGGGTTGGCAATCATGTAGCTATTGGTTTATGGATTTTTACAGTGGCTACTGTTGCAACCACAATCGAGATGGAATTGCATCATCATGCATTAGAAACATATGCCAGTCAGTCTCAAGCCCTCACTTGCTACAACAGGTTGTTAGAAAGTCCTAACTCAATTGTAATGATTCAATCAATCACTAACAGAATTTCAAGCTATTTCTGAAGAAATTCCAAGCTATTTCTAGAACTTTTTGAAATAAAATAAGAAAATATAATAAAAATAATATGATTTATACCCTATCATTGAAATTAAATTCAACCCAACAATAAGAAACATAATTAAATGAAGAGAAGAAGGATCAAAGAAAATTTGGTCATTTTCAACTTTCATGACCCAAATAATGGAAAAAAATAATGAAAAATTGGTCAATTCCAACTTGTATGACGTAAATCACATTTTTACTAAACAAAGCTACCAAAAACAACTATAAACACGAAGTACGAATCAAAGCATCTCCCACTCATATTAAGAACTAACTACAAAGGTTAAAGCTCACCAAAAAACTTAAAATTGGTTGAAATAGATACCTTTCATTCTTTCTGCTACCAAACCAACTTCATTCTTTCTGCTACCAAAGCATCTTTAATGACAAAGTTATAACATGATGCAATGAAAAGTTTATCAAAAGGAAGTTTTGCTGAATAAATGACAGTAGTTACAAATATTAAAAAGGAAATTTTCACTGAAAGGCTTTCGCCAATGTTGGGAGTCGTGAGATTTCTGTTGCGATAAATGATATGCGTGGACTCATCACTGATGACCTTGAATCCTTTCTTAGTTTTTACTACAAGTTAGGATACCCTTATCAACTACATATATCTAGGAATTTCAAGTGACATACCCAAACATTAAGAAAGTAAGTAAATGGATCATTGCATCAAAATGAATCAATATATAGTGAGATAGAAACTTTACATCTGTTCCCAGCAAGGAAACTGACTCAGCCCAGTAATATTGTATTGTTTCAAAAGCTAATTGTCAAGCTACATTCAACAACAAAAATAAACATATCACCTACTGCTAAAAGCATATTATTTAATGAATCCTCAAATTAACTTATTACAAAGCTTGTTGTAAACCTAAGATTCATTAACAGTGATTGGCCTCAACAGTGAAAAGCTATCAAAAGGTGTTATTTCTAAAAAAAACTGTATATACTCAGGAACAATGAGAAATCGTTAAACCTTCAGAAATGCAAAAAATTCCTCCTAAATACAAACAATAACTACTATCCATTTTAAGTGAGATGAAAAGTATACCGCTGAACAATTTGAATAGGATGGCCATTTCCCATGAAGTTTGAAAACATTAGAGACTCAAATTATAAAGCATTCAAACCATGGTTACCAAGATGAATAGAGGTTACTAAAGGACATATTAGTGAAAAAACACAGCTTACAAACATAACAGTTATGAATAAAAAAGTTAAAAATTGCAGGCCTTTAAACTCGGCGAGGCTGAAATATTGCTATTAAAAGAGTTGAATTTAAAAGCGATGATAATGAAAAAAGTCCATTCTAAAAGCGAATCAAATACATTCAGACTTGCGAGGTCCGTTGATGAAGACCGGCAGCTAATATGCTAGGAAGACTTAATTAAGATAAAAAAACCCAGAGCCACAATACTACGGCTAACCAATGACAAAGTAAGATAAAAAAACGCAAAAGCTCTGATACTGACCGGACCATTTGAAAAGATCAATCAAGTCGTGCCAAAATCCAACGATACGCAACCGACGAACTCCGGACCTGAGGGACAAACTGAGAAACAAAAACACTAACAAACACTTGTGAAAACAGAGACGCAAAAGATTCAACACTTATTAACATGAACATCTTCACACTATCTTGGCACCAAAAAACTGGATCTGAAAAAAAGACAACCAAGTAAGCAACATCTTCACACTAAAAAGATGAAGAAAAAAATGAACATGAAGTATTCAGTCAGAGAAAACTTCTCAATACAAAAGAATTTGTAACAGATGAAAACAAAAAAAAATCACAAATCGCATGTACGGTTTAAGTGATGAAGTTACCTTTGAGGAAATGGCAATGTCTCGGAGCTGAATGAAACAGAGGGCGAAAATGGCGGTTTGAGAAGCTGAGCCGGTAAGAGAGAATGAGTGAGGTTGGGAAGCTGGCGAGAGCGGAAATGGCGGTTTGAGAAGCTGAGCTATCGAAAGAGAATGGGTGAGGTTGGTCTGAACAATGATTATTAAGCCTTAATCTATCTCTAGACTCTAATTCCAATAGATGTTCATCCTAAATCCAGATTCGAACCTAGTATATCTATAGCAACTCAAACTCAAATAAAGCAAGCAATCACCAACATTAATTTGTAAAGAAAGAATCATACAACACCATGAGTTATTAATATACATAGAAACAAAGCAAACTTACAAATAAAACCCTAAAAAATAGAAGTTTGCAAAGAGAATAAATGGAGAAGAAACCAAATCTTTCGCGGTGTCAATCGCGATCAACCAAGCTCCCGGCTCCCGATCATTCGATTACAAGCCAAAAATGTTGTTTTCTAAGTTATAAACTACTAAGAATGAAGTTTGATGAGTTGGGAACAAATACCCCAAAAGATAACCTAAAAAAATGTGTTTTTTTGCCCCTTTTAACGTGTTTCTACCCAGACATTTTCGCTCGGCGAACTACATCAGAAGCGAACAGTAAAAAATTCAACACTGTTTTCACCATAACTTCAGAACCAAAATTCTGATTTGTGCATGGTTGGAAGGTTGGAAAGATTATTAAATGCTATTTTAAAAATGAATAAAAATAAATAAAATTTATCATTTCATATTCTTTGATTTTGAGCCTTATTCGTCGATGAGTTGCTCAAAATCGCACGTTTGAAGTGTGTCTTCGACATTTTATTGCTCATGCCCTAAATACGCCTCAATACCTACAAAATGAATAGAAAACTATCAAACGGTACACAAATACACTAAAACTCGATTAAATACAAAAATATATATTTACACAATAAACACAAATATACATAAAAGTTGAGGCAAAATAAACGATAAGTGCCACAAAACTGAATATAGAAATTGACACTTATCAAACTCTCCCCTAACTTGAACTTATTTGTCCTTAAACAAGAATTAACCAACTCAAAGAAACAAAATCAAAAATCAAAGAATAACGAATCAACATGGATTAAAAACGACGAACAAATGTATGATTAAAACAAAAACGCACAAGCAAAGTAAATACTAATAAAAAAGCTACAATGATAGCATGAAAATGAAATATCTTCTAAATACAAAACACATGTTAAGGATTCTAAAACAATACAAAGTTCAAAAACAAATCACACCTAGCACATAATTCATCGGTAGATGAATTACAAAAACAATGGGGTGCTTTTCCCTCACCCAACAATCAAGTTAACTACAAGTTAAATTATGCATTCATCGAAAAATACTCATATTGAATAATATAAAAGCAAGAATCAAGAGGACTTCTCAAGGGTTGTAATTGGGGTTGGTCAATAAAGAAGGGTTAATCTTAAGGCTGACCAAACAAATTGCCTAAACCTATGAGAACATTTAATCACACATATTCAAGCAATCAAAAATTATTTTTATTCACCCAATCACTTTGCTCATTGGTACAACCTTGATTTTATTCAAACACACACAATTTTTTATTTTTTTCTTTCTCTTTTCTTTTTATTTTTCACATTTTTTCTTCTTTCTTTTCATTTTTAAACCACTTATTTCTTTCAACCAAAAAGTAACCAACACATGAAGTGTGAATGCTCCTTAACTTTCTAAGGGAAGGAAAACAAAATCAAACCATAAGTTATATGGTTGAAGGTTCAAGAAACAAAAAGAATCAAAATCCATTTGAAAATAAGTGAACTAAACACTCATGCACAAGCATCAAGTTCAACTAAAACATGGATATTGACAAAAAGGCTCAAAGGGGCTAACAAATGCTCGCACACTCACAGGGTCAAATACTTTTGGTTATGTCGTTATGCTCAAACTCGAAAAATGCCTCGATCCTTTTCAAACTTTCATACATATTCAATAAAAATATATGATTAAACATAATAAAATCGAGTAACCAAGAAAGTTGGTCTCCTGCATATGGTAAACAATGGAAGCAACCTCAAAAAAAGGGTTTAGTCCTAAAGGGATTCAAGAATGAACAAGTATCGCAAAAGCATAAATGACATGAAATTTTGTACAAAAGAAAAGTCTTCTAAATATGATATGTTCTAGAAAGCGATAAACGAGTACCTTGTGTGTACCAACTTCAAACAATATCATTACCATACATTCGCAAGTTGAAACGATCAAAATTTGAAAATTACCTCAAATTTCCTCAAGCTACTCAAAACATGCTCTTGGACAAATACAAACAAAAGCACATTAAAACAATTACTATACACATACTACAAGACTGGGTGAAATTTGACAAACAAATTTAAAAGTTATGAATTTCAAAGTTGGTCCGATTTAAATTTGTTTAATCAATTTCACCTTACTACCTATATTACAACTAAAAACAATACAACATGTTTTTTTTACGTTGCTAGCTTGACGCCTATTATTTATACACATTCTTCAAGTTGCCTCTTTACACGGCTAGTGCTCACCGACGACGAAATATAACCAAACACCTTAGCAAACGTGAAGAGAAACAAACATATATACTAAATTTACAAGTATCAAAAACATGTAAAATTCACAAGCGTGGTAAACATAAACAAATTAATTCACAAGTGAGAATAGAAAAATATATACGATATCTATAAAACTAAAAAAAAAACTATCGCAATGCAATCCAATAAAAACGCCAATCCCCGGCAACAGCGCCATTTTATTGATGCGGTAAAGCGGCAAGCAAAAAGTAAGTATTTATTTAGTTTTATCATATGGCCTCCACAGGGATTAGTGGTTACTGAATTGTCGTTGAACAATTTCTCGCGTTATTGAATTTGGGTGAAAATGGGTTAAAACGGTAAACGCGGAAATTAAACTTATGAACATAAAAAGAATTTCATTCTTTGGAAAGGATATAAATCTCGGGATTGAATTTCACATACCGGTTAAATACTTAAACTCATCACTCACTTGTACTCAACCTAAATCACTCGTCAATATCATCACATATCACTCACGCAGAGGTTATGTCTAATGCAAAGTGAGACATCAATCGTTTAGCTCGCATCGACGATTTTTCAGCACAACACGAACAACATAGAGGCATTAAGAGTCGATACCCACATGATTATTAAGCCTAACTCTATCTCTAGAGTCTAAGTCTAATAGATGTTCATCCTAAATCTGGATTCGAACCCTATATGTCTATAGTAACTCAAACCCAAATAAAGCAAATAATCACCAACATTAATTTGTAAAGAAAGAATCATACAACACCATGAGTAATCAATATACATATAAACAAATCATACTTACAAACAAAACCCCAAAATATAATCTAAAAAATGTATTTTTTTACCCCTTTTAACGTGTTTCTGCCTAGACATTTTCTCCCAGAGAATCCAGATTCTCCTGGCGAACTACACCAAAAGCGAACAGCAAAAAATTCAACATTATTTTCGCCATAACTTGAGAACCGTAATTCCGATTTGTGCATGATTTGAAGCATTGGAAAACTTATTCAAATCTCTTTCTAAAAATGACTAAAAATAAATGAAATTGATGATTTCTTATTCTTTGATTTTGAGCCTTATTCGTTGATGAGTTTCTCAAAATCGTGCGTTTGAAGTCGTTTCTTCAACATTTTATTGCTCATGCGCCAAATACGCCTCAACACCTAAATATGAATAGAAAAATATCAAAAGGTATACAAATACACTAAAACTCGATTAAATACAAAAGTATACATATTTACACAATAAACACAAATATACACAAAAGTTGAGGCAAAACAAACGATAAGAGCCACAAAACTGAATATAGAATTAACTACAAAATGACACTTATCAATGATCGGTGGTGGATTCTTCGTCATTCGGAGCTGACAACCCATGAGATGTTTGGTTTATCTCTTCTCCTCTTTGTGTATTTCTCTTTTGTTTGGTGTTGTTTGTATATTTACTTTGAACTTATGTATATTTATTGCTCAAGGCGTTGTATAAAATCTGCTTTACAAATCGTTATTGTTATCTTCCCTGATATTTTTACATTTATGTTTGGATTTGTGTTGCTATAGAGATATACCTCATGAATTCTGGTTAGGGATAGATTTATGTTAGCTTCTAGACTCTAGAAATGGATTTAGAGCTAGCAATCACTTGTGTATCAAAGCTTAATGCTTCCGTGCTTGAGTTGCGCGCGAGAGATCGCTGATGCAAGAATACAAAATTTCTCGCAACTTTGCGTTAGAGATAACCTCGGTTGTGATATGTCTCGTTGGTGCTTCAGAGATGAACACTGATGTGAGAGACACGTGATGGTAATGTTGAGTATTGTAAGTTGAGTGCAATTGTTCAATAGATTTAAGTTTGTGACGAAAGTTTATATTCATGCCTGATAAGCTATTAAGAATGTATTTATTTTTTGTGTTTATAACTTTTTACTTTTAATTCATTTAAACCCGAGCTCAAAAACGCAGAAACCGTTCAAGGTCATTCTAACCAGGCCATTCTCTATGAACACGATAATTCCCAGAATAATACTTTCAAATCTTTTGCTTGCCGCTTTACTGCGCCAACACTTTGTACCCTTACATTTATTCTTATACCCCTACATTTTATGAAAAATGTCAATTTTGGCCTTGTGTATTTTTAATTAATTTATTATTTTATTTTTTTAACTTTTATTTTGCATACGGGTAGACTTCGCGAAAAAGTTTCGCATGTCATTTTTTTTATATTTTTCAAGTTTTATTTTGTGTTCCGGAAGACTTTGCAAAAGAATTTCTGTAGTCATTTTTAACTTTTATTTTGCATATCAAAAGACTTTCCAAAAGAGTTTTGATGGTCAATTTTTTATTTTTTTTACCGGAAGACTTTGCAAAAGAGTTTCGGTAGTCAATTTTAACTTTTATTTTGCATACCGGGAGATTTATCAAAGAGTTCCAGATTGAAAAATAATTTTGCATGAAAAGTGAAAATTTTTGACGAATAAAATATTTATACAAGGGTATTTTAGTAAAAAAAATATATAATATAAGGGTAGGAAAACAAATGATAATTCTTCCTCTATCATTTAAGACGAATTTGAATAAACCCTATAAAAAACCACATATTCTCTCCTTAGTATATTAAAATCATTTTTTTGTCCTCTCACTCAAATTAACAAACAATTTTGATGATGTGACTAATATGTTAGATTTTTTAATATTTCATATAAATTCTAAAAAATTAAAAAGTGAAATGATTAAAAAATATATTAAAAAATCAAAATGATCACGTTATCAAAATTATTAAAATTCCAAAATCTTCATATTTTTCTTAAAATTCCAATTAAAAAAATCTAAGATATTGTTTACTCTGAAATTTGGTAAACACTGCTAGTATCTAATTAAAGGTTACTTTCAAGATCGACTAGTGAGTCTTAGAACATTGTGCATGACATTTTTCAAATAATGTGCAGGTAATGAAAGTATGAATGATTTCAACAGTGGGTGAAATCACTTTATAAAAGTAAAACAAGTCAAAGTGAAACTTGACTGAAAAGGTAAAGAGTTTGACAATAGAAAAGGACTGTAACTTGAATGTGAATTCAAAAGTAAAGTCTTGCATTAATGTAAAAATGGTGACCAAAGATACATTGCACTCTTAGAACTCATTTATCTAATCATTTGGTACTCAGAGTCTTTGTGAGTTTGATAGTAAATTTGACACCCTAATTCTATCATTAGAACTTCTATTTATACTAAAATCTAAATAACTACTAAAGACGGGCTTTTCTCCACTGAATGACACATTCTCTGTTGCATGTCTTTTGCTTCGAAAATAGCTTCCACGCGTCTCTTCAATACGGATAAGGCAAACAAATGGTTATTCAACCACATTGTACATCTCAACTCCCTTGGTTGAAATTCCTTCACTTGTTTCTTGGAAAATTACTAAGTCCATAACTCTTCTTCCAAGCTAGATTTTGACATCTTAGTCAACCACCTTCATGTCAAAAAGTTTTCTCAACATGTATGTCAACCGTGCTCCTGAACATCACCAAATCTTCACTAAAAGTTTCCTCACCTCCCCTTTGCTATGCAGAAATTTGAGGCTTGTCAAAAATCCCAATTAACAAATTTCAACCCAAAATGTCTCTTTCGACCGGAAAGGGATGAAGACATTTTCGATCTTTCTTCTAAACTATTTGATGTAGTGCGTTGACGTCATTGTTGTAACACCCGTATTTTTAAATTATTAGATAAATTGAATTTTGGTTAATTATTTAATTAAAACTTAGTTTATGAATTTTTTGAAAATCATGGAGTAAATGAATAAAAAGAGAATATTGGACTTCTGGGGTGTGAGGTGTAATTAGTGGGTGTATGGAGTAAAAAGCTCTACACTTAGTCCTAATTATATTATTATTCTATTATTGAGAAAAATAGAAAAGAAAGGAACAAGAGAAGAGTTGGGAGAAAATATTTTATCGTAGAAGTGAGAAGAGCAAAGGAAGGAGGAAAAACCCCAAAGTTCAAGGATCAATTCAAGAACCTCCATCAAGGTAAGGGGAGACTTTTCCTTTTAGTATCTCTTATGTGATCTTAGGTGATCGGTAGATTGATGTATGATTTGATTCAATTAGATATTGGGATTGTTAGATTAGGGTGTTATAATTTAGATTGAATTGATGAAATTTGCATGAACTATTGGTTAATAATGAGTTTAATTGATGTTGGATGGTGTATGATTGAATGTATGATGATTGTGTGCTTGTATCTGATGTCTGGAACCGATTTGGGATGATGGATGTGTGAAATCGCAGGTCTGTCGCAGACCTGAGATTCTGAGAAATCGCACGCCCGCTAAGCGGAGCTAGGCTCGCTCTGTGGAGGCTGTGTGCGTCGTTCAGGCTCGCTAAGCGGAGTTAGTCCACTAAGCGGCGGTCCAAGGTACTTCGCTACTGGAATTTGCGCTAGAGGGTCGCTCAGCGGACCCTGTTATACAAATTTTTTCCAAACTTTGAAAAATCATAACTTTTGAACCGTGTATCCTTTCTTAGTGTCGTTTTGGGCGTTGCAAAGGTAATTAAATGTTTTATATAATGAACGATGAATATGGGCAGTGGCCTGACTTTATTATTTTAAAAACTCAATTTAACTACTTGGTGAGAATTAAGCATTGTGTGCATATGAAATAGGTGTGACAATGTATTTGATGTGGTGATGAATTGGCTGTGATTATTATTATGATTGTGATGAATGCATGGCTATTCGAATGATGTTGAAAACATGTACATACTTATTCGGTGATGTGGTGTTGAGATGAGTTGTTCATCGCGATCGGTGATGTTTTTAAGTATGTTATGTGTGTTCATTCATTCATATGCATTCGGTGATGGATCCCGGTGATGTTTGGATCGATGGTGGACATAATTCCCATTGTGCGGAATTTGTGTCGGTGGACCGTATCTCGATGAGGCGTAAATCGGTCAGGTGGATTAATTCCACGGTTTATTGGTACCACGTGCATAGAGTCAATTGAGTCGTATGCATTTTGTCATAACATGATTGAATGAATTTCAGTGTTGTGTTGGGTGATTTATTTTTGTATGAATTGATGAATGATAGTGGCAAATCTGAATATGTATGATTGGGTGAAATATATATTATGATGCTTGTTGCTTATGAATTGCATAATATTTATTAATTGAGAATGAGACTCATCCTTAAATGTTGGCATTTTCAGATTGAGGATAGCGGCTTTACGACTTTGTGAGGATTAGCTCATGAGTCAGTGTGGCTTGTTTAGCGTCAGGTGTCAAGCTCTGATATTGTAACACTAGGGACGCGAGTTTTGATCGTTCATGTCTTATGACTTTATTGCTTTATTTTGTGTTTTGATGGATATAGTTTCGAAGGTGTTGGACTATTCCGTATAATTGTTTTTCGGCTGTGTTAACATGAGTTACTCTGAATTATGATGAAACTCCTTAGTGTTTGCATGACAATGATGTATGATGTTTGTTTTAAAATTCGAAATTGTGACACCCTTGTTCCATGTTACTCTGATATATTTATTTAAATTGCCGCGGGGTTTAGAAGGGTGTTACAATTGTCATCACGCCATTTCCATCAACCGTTGTTTCGGAGACGAGCATCCACCACTACCCTACTTACTAGCTCCAACTTTCTAGGATAACGTGGCCTACAAATTCAAACTGCTTGATTCCACTCAACAGGCGCTCGTCAAACGGGCTCATATAAATGCCTCACCTGAGGGACTTGAATAAGACCCGAATAATAGTCTCATCATACATACTCATATAAACGCCTCTCCTAAGGGACCAAGAGTCTTCATGGTTAGCACTCTAACGGTCAAGTCAGCTCAAGATTCAAGGAGAGTTCCGTGAAAAGTGGAGATCAGAGAATGTACCTTACTTTCTGTGTGAACTGAATTTTATATATTGGATCAAGTGAAGTGTAGTTAAGGCAAATTAGATGTGTGTGTGTGTGTGTGTGTGTGTGTGTGTGTGTGTGTGCGCGTGTTTGTGTGTATGTGTGTGTGTGTGTGTGTGTGTGTGAGAGAGAGAGAGAGAGAGAGAGAGAGAGAGAGAGAGAGAGAATATATCCTTGTGAGAAGAAAAGAAATCAAGTCTCTAAAAGATAGTATTATCTTGTGCAGGGACGGATTCAGAAATTTTAAGTTGTGGGAGCAGCATATTAATTTATAAATTTGTAATATAATTATTTATTTTTAAATCATATATATATATATATATATATCATATTTATTTTTTATGAGATCTATCTTTAAAATAGTAATTTCTTTAATTTTAAATTTTTGAGAATTAATGAGAATGAGAAAATATTTAGTAGTGTCATACCCCAAAATTTGCCTTCCATATTCTATTCATAATGATTCAAAGTTCGAGATTCAAATCCAAAGCTTTGCTCCCTCAATGGTCCAAGTAACCCACAGTCAACTGGTTTGACCTAAACGTCAGCCATAATCAAAGCACAGTCAAAAACTCTCAATTTTGGGTCAACATAAAGTGAATAAGAGTATAACCATCATTTGATCAAAGATTGATCATGATTCCATTAATAGAAACTCAGAGATGAACAAATACAAAAAGGTTCAAATTAGGGTTTCTTAGGAGAAAGTCAACCCAACTTTGACTGGGCATAACTTTCACATGGAACATCAAAAATTCCCCACTCAAAGCCTATTTTGAAGGAAATTGGATTCCCTACAATTTTGTCTCTCACAAGCCAGGGCTAGAAATGCTTCATTTGAGACGTATGATGCAAAAGATTACAGGTCACTTTCAAGCATCCTTCAAAAGCAGTTTTTTGGCAAAGAGGACATGATCAAGATAAAAGCTCCAGATGGAAAATATGTTCCAAAGTGGCTTGTAGAGGACCTCTTGAGGTTTCCAAAAAGTCTTAGAACTCATTCATAGCTTAAAAATTGAGTGAGATATGCTTGATCGAAGATGGGTGATTTTGGAGGACCAAATGTGAAATACAAGGGGTTTAAATTGGATTTCTCATAAATGGGCCTATGTTCTATGATCTAAACTTGATCCACAAGTCATTAGCATGCCTAAAATCATTTGCCACGAAATTTAGCATTATATTTGATTTAATATGTTTTTTTTTATTTCATTTTTATGATTTAATTAAGATAAAAATCGAATATTTTGGTAAAGGAGATATATTGATTGATTCCAACCAATATTAATGACAAAATATATTGCAATTTTCGTGACAATTGGATTGAGAAAGAATAAGTGAGGTTTTGGCCAAATATAGTAGCTTATGATTCAAGAAATAAAATCAAATTATCAAATATGGCAAGATTGGATGCAAAGGCTTTAGGCTCTCTTTGTTGACCTAATTTTGTTCCTCTATAAGTAGAAAACACAAGCCAATGGAATAGGGGACGAATTTCTGAAGGGAGGCACACTTGCAAGAACCAAAAAAAAACCACCAAAGAACTCAAAATCGTTTTCAAAGAATTCGTGGATATCAACGAGAATTAAAGGTTTCACAAGCTTCTTCAGGTGATTTGGAACGTGTCTGGATACTAGCACAGCATCAACAACCCCATAATTGTCTCCGGTTGTCAAAGTAAGTGCTTCTGAATTCTTGATCGATTAGCATAATACGTGCATATCTATGACGTGTTGATTGTATGTTTGACTTTGTTTCATTACTGTGAATGTTTCTGGACTGGTTAATTGAGTTTTTAAGCATCATAGCATGATCCGCCATTGGTGGCCAAGCGAAGGTTTTAGGGTTTAAATTGGGGGTTCTTTGTAGAGGCAAAATTAGGGCAGGGTAATAGCATGGGCAGATTCGTATGGTGAAAACAAATAGATCTAGGGGGTCGCGCCATATTTACTCACGTGTATGTGCTATTCGCTATTTCTGGTAGTTTGGTTTGCTACGGAAAATTCGCAGCTAGATCGTAGCAAATTTTTTGCAGGTTTTTGGGTCTTCTTGGGGAAGACGAAGATGTGGCATCATGCTAATGGGTTGTTTGAATTCTGGTGCGCGTTCCATCTGTGTTTTCTTGAATTCACATATGATGTGTTGGACGCATTTGTCAAACACGTGACTAGCTTAGTTGGGATGGCAAGCGTGTGTGGTGTGTGTCCCAAGGGTCTAGGGTTCGATCCCTGGCCCTTTCATTTATTTTTCTGAATTTATATCCTTGATCATATGCGCCTGCAGCCCTATAGAACACTATACACCCTCTAATCTGAACCACTAAATCACCACTCAGCTTAATCCAACGCCCCAGATTGAATACCCCATACTATATACCCTAATAGCAGCTACACATAATCATAATCTCTAATAATTTTAAATAATTTTGATTATTTGTTTATTTAAATTAAAATATCTTTTTAATATATTATTTATTATATAATAATTATTTTTTTAAATAAATTAGTATATAATATTTATATTAAAATTTTAATTCGTTGTTCGTTCCGATTAAATCAATTAATCGCTATGGTCAATGATAATTTTAATTAAAATGTTATTTAATTAAAATATAATTAATTGCTATTTGATTAAATGGTCTCGACTATCTTATTAGTCGCGATGATTAATCTTTCTTTTTTCCTAACTTTAATTCGTTATTCTTTTTAATCGAATCAATCGATTACGAGGGGTAACGATACAAATTAATTATTCAAAATTATAAAAAAATACTATTATTCGTTATTAGTGATAATCAAATCAATTGATTAAAATTGGTAACGATACAACTTCAATCTGTTAACTATGGTAATTGAGTCAATCGGTTATCGCGGTTAATAGTGCATACTAAAATCAGGGTTGTACGCCCACATCCTAAAATACTTCTCAAACCTTTCAAATCACAAATTTCAAACTACGGATTTTCATCCTCATTCAAAACTACGATAGGCCATTCAAAAAAGCCTTCAAACAACTTTCATCAAATTTCAAATCTTAAGAGCGTACAACCCGTACCCCGAACTACGTTGACTCTGATTCTCCCTAAGGAGATACGTAGGCACTTGGATAACCAAGGCGAGCCCCCTCCCTAAAATCTCAATTTTTCCCCTATTCAAATCCTTAGCTATAAACCTTACCATAAACCTTTATCTTTGAAATGTTAGCCTTTAGGAAAGGGTTGAGGGTGCCTAACACCTTCCCTCGACCTGAATATAGTATCTTACCCTGATCTCTATACTGCGTAGGGTTTCCTATTCGCCCTTCAGAATAGGTGGCGACTCTAAATATTTTAAATTTTAGGGCAGGTTGCTACAAGTAGAATTGAAGGTTAGAATTGATGATAATTGTTTATAATGAAGTTTAAGAATAGAAGTAGCATTTGAGCATGATTATAGAAGTGAAGCTGACAATGCTAACATGTTGGTGAAAATCATTAAACTTTAAATTTGTTATTTCACTGTTGACTTTCATCTTAAAAAATTTGTTACTTGAAAACAAGCAACAATTTAGTTACCGCGTTGTGACATGTTAAAATTTATATTTCACAAACAATATATTTGATCTTGCATAAATTTGGACACCATATAAATATTAAAGAAGAGGGTTTAGAACATACTTTTTGAAGTCATTAATTATCAATGTATGCACTTTCAATTGATGTTGAATACCCATAATTATTAGAATATGATCTTCCTCTCATCTCTTTCTCAAATTTTGATGGATATGTTAATATTTTTGACTCTTTACATTTGTCCCAAGACATACCCTTTCAAGGAAGAGTTATAGGTTCATCATATTAATTCAAATTTGAATAATAATTTAAATCATAACCTTTCACTAAATAGTTACAATAGTTTATCATATCTTATTAAATAAAATTTGAATAATAATTTAAATTAGGAGTTACAATCGAATCCATTAAAATAAAATTCATCATATTCATTCATCAAAAAATCTATCCACCACATAAAATATGTTACTGAATCAGATTAAATCCATCCAGTTATATACATGAATGGATCGAATCCATCCAATACATTTGATGATCCAATAAATTACTTTTATTTTATATTGTGAAATCTATTAAATTATTTTCAAAAAAATAATAAAAAATATTTTTTTGAAAAAACAATAGGTTCTGGACTGGGCCAAGGTTAGGCCCAATATGATTTTCGGCCCAATAAACCTCAGAGGCCCACGTTCCTCTACGATCCTCCTACGCACCTAGGATGCCCACCTTAGACATGCTCGGCTGCCCTATATCCCCGGAGCATATGGCACCCGACATGCTCGGCACTAACGACCCCGCAAACACCTTCGTTGCCGAGGACTCTGCTCCACGCAGGGTTCCTTCATATTCAACCCTCCGAACAACTCGGATTCCACGTGGCACTTGAAAGACCGCGTCTCCCTGGAACTTCGGAGCGGTTAACCAGGACAGAGGGCATACACGCACCTCCGATATTTCCGCTCAGGAAACCTGGCAGTCTCCTAGTTGGGCTTGGGGATCCAACCCAATAGCGAGATCATGGCCCAGCGCTGGGGGCTATATATACCCTCTTTGATTAGAGGGTCAGGTATTCAATTCTTACTCACTCTTAGCTAGTACTTGCGCTCCTTTGCTCGTCAACTTACTTTGGCATTGGAGTACCTTGCAGGTACACCCCCCCTCTCACTTCACGAAGACCCAGCATCCGAGCAGGCCTTGACGACTCTTCTGATCAGGTACGATCAGTGGCGCCGTCTGTGGGAATCAAGCTCCCCCTTCTTTAAAAAAGAACAAAGATCAAAGCTAATCCATCCTTCGATCGTCATGGCCGGCAACAACAACAACACCGTCCTCGTCCCGACCCCCGATCCTTTCCGTCTCACGGAAATGATCGAGGAATCCAACCCGGTTCTGCATCGACGGGGAGGACGACGGCGCTCTGCTGAAGGGAATGGGAGGTCAGGTCATGAGACCCCCCAATCCATCAGAAGACCACCGCCTCAGCACGTCGAGCAGGCTCAGAATGACGAGGTCGAGCAGCTCCAACCTCAGAACAACGGAGAGGAAACAGCTCGGAACGATCGGAACACCGAGTTGATCCCAACCCAGCCTGAACAACCGCTGACTCGCGTCCAACACGAGACTGACCACAGGGACGGGCAGACTGCCTCCTCCTCCACCCGTTCCCTTGAGAGACCGAGAACTCACCATCGGCAAACTCGGGATGCTACAGATGCCCGTGGGGAAACCGACCCCTCAACCCTCGTCATCCTCAAAGAGCTGCAGCGGACCAACCGCCTCATCCGACTCCAGGGCGAACGGATTGAGAAACTGGAGAAGAGGCATCGTCACCGCTCTCCCCCGCGGAGGCACCGTCGATCGCGTTCCTCCTCTTCGCGCTCCCCGCCTAGGAGGACTCGCCGACGCTCACCATCCTCCTCTCGATCTCCACCGAAAAGATCCCGCCGCCAGAGGTCCTACTCGCGCTCCCCTCTGCGAAAGAGCAGGAAAAATCGGAGGCCTGAGCCCGCAGAGGAGGAGAGCCCTTCTCCCGATAGAGAGGAAAGAAGGCTCGCCAGGAAAGGGAGGAAACCTCGCAAGGAGGAACCCGCCCGGCGTAACGCACGCTCGATCTCTCCGAGTGCCAGCGACGAGGAGGAATTCCGCAGCCCCTTATCCGAAAGCATTAGAAGGGCCCGCCTTCCCCGAGGAATGGAAAAACCCCCGACTTTGGATGCGTACGACGGGACTACAGATCCCGACGATCACATCAGGAACCTGGAGGCCGTCATGGAGTATCACGTCGTCCACGGCTCCATCAAATGTCGGATCTTCCCGACCACGCTCCGAAAAGGGGCAATGACCTGGTACAGGAATCTCCCTCCTAACTCCATCACGTCTTGGGCCGAGCTCAAGGAACTCTTTCTGAGTCACTTCACTGCTTCCCGCCGTCAACCGAAATCAGAGGCAAACCTCGAAGCTGTAGTCCAAGGGACCAACGAGCCTCTCCGAGACTACCTCGACAGATTCAACAAGGAGGCCGTCCAAGTGGAGACGACCGACTACATGAAAAGGTATCTCCTCGAGCGAGGGCTCCTCCCCGGCAGCGAATTCAGGAAAGCGATAAAGATCGAAAAAATGCGATCTATGAACGCCATCTTGAAAAGGGCGCAGGCTTTCATCTCCTTCGAGGAGGGCGAAGCGGCCGCAGTCAAAGCATCAAGGGGAAATGGCGTTACTCGGAGCTCGAGCCAAGACCCGTCCGCCGCGCCCCGAGCAAACGAGAGAAAGAGGGACGACAGGTCCCGCGACACAAAGGAGCGCAGAGGGCCAGCAGGGCGCTTCAACGACTATACCCCCTTGAAAGTTTCGCGGGAGAAGATCCTAGCCGAGTGCATAAACGCCGAATTCAGAAACTCCAACATCAGGCCCCCGAAGCCGAATCCCTCCCGGCCGGGGACCGACAAGTCCAAATACTGCAAGTATCACAAGAGCCACGGGCACCTGACGGATGAGTGCATACACCTGAAGGACGCCATCGAGACACTGATCAAAGAGGGTCACCTTTCTAAGTACACAAAGAGAGGAGACCCTCCCAGAAGGAATGACCGTCGGAGCTCCGACGAGGGCAACTCCCCGAATGCCAGGCCGCTGCAGGTGGCGTTATCCGTCACCCGACCAGAAGACTTCATACCCTCGGTCGGAGTGACATCTGCCCTCAGCGTCTGGGAAGGGTTCCCGACAGCAATGCTGATATCCAACGGCGGGGACCCTGGCTCCCTCACAATCGGCTCCGTGAAAAGGAAGTTCGACGAGTTGATCAGCGCCACCACGGACCTGACCCCGACCCTGAGGAGGTTCAAAGGGAGGTCAGAACCGATTACTTTCTACTTGGAGGAGCTACCCGGCGGCGCCCCGAACGCCACAATCCCACTGTTCGTGCGAGCGAGGATGGCGAACTTCGACGTCCGACGAGTCCTGGTCGACGAGGGAAGCTCGGTCGACATCATGTACTCCCACCTCTTCCAAACCCTACAGCTGGACGCTCACATCTCACTCCTTACGTGGGATCCGACCTCCAAGGATTCAACGGAACAACCACAAAGCCGTGGGGTTACGTCGAACTACTCGTCTCCTTCGGGGAGGGGGAAGCTTCCAGGCAAGTCAAAACACGGTTCTTGGTGATAAACTGCAAGACCCTCTACAACTGCATCATCGGGCGCCCCACTTTGGCCGAACTCACTGCCGTTCCCTCAACCGTTCATCTGAAGATGAAGTTCTATACAAAGAGGGGACGAGTAGTCACTGTCAATGCCGACATCGAAGCCGCTAGGAGGATATTCGACGCATCAGTAAAGGGACTGGAGCTAATCGCCCCACCCTCCAGCTCCAACAAAAAACCAAGAGCTGAAGATAAATCCCCTCCTGAAGATCGGCAGACGACCACAGACGTCAGCTCAGTCGACCTCGACGCTCGGTTCACAGAAGAAGAACTAAAGAACGGCGAAGAGCCACAGCCGAAGACAACTCACCCTATCCGGCCCACTCCAGACGGGGATTTCGAGCTCATTCCTCTGGGCGACAACCCCGACAAGGCTGTGAAGATCGGCAAGAACATCCCGGATACACCGAGGAAGCAGCTCATAGCTTGCCTGAGGAACAACGCCGACTTGTTCGCCTGGAGCGCAGCAGAGATGCCCGGACTCGACCCTGAGGTCGCCTGCCACACGCTCTCCATCAATCCGACCGCAAAAGCAGTAGTTCAACGTAGGCGTCGGCAGTCCCCCGAGAAAGCGGAGGCTGCCGAGAAAGCTGTAAAAGACCTCCTAGAGGCAAATTTTATTTCCGAGGCCAAGTATTCAACTTGGCTCTCAAACGTTGTACTAGTCAAAAAATCTAATGGAAAATGGAGAATGTGTGTTGATTATACTGATGTTAACCGGGCATGCCCCAAAGATGCATACCCATTACCTAATATTGATAGGCTGGTCGACAACTCGGCCGGCTATAAATTATTGTCGTTTATGGATGCTTATTCGGGATACAATCAAATCCCCATGGCGAGATGCGACAAGCAGTGCACGGCGTTCATGACTGAGTCGGGCAATTATTACTACAACGTAATGCCCTTCGGACTCAAGAACGCCGGAGCCACATACCAACGGATGATGAACAAGGTTTTCCGAGGAGAGATCGGCGACATCCTCGAGGTATACATGGACGACATGATCGTCAAATCTCGAGAAGATGCCGACCACACGGCACATCTTGAACGGGTGTTCGAGCAGGCCAGATCCTGCAAGATGCGTTTTAACCCAGAGAAGTGCACCTTCGGAGTACGGGCGGGCAAGTTCCTCGGATTCTACCTAACCGAGCGAGGAATAGAAGCCAACCCGGATAAATGCCAAGCATTCTCGGAACTTCCTACCCCTAACAATAAAAAATCTATCCAAGTACTAAACGGAATGCTCACAGCACTATCCCGCTTCGTCGCAAAATCCGCCCAGCATGCCCTCCCCTTTTTTAAGTTGCTTCGGAAAGAAGCGACCTTCGAATGGTCCGAGGAGTGCGAACGGGCATTATCTCATCTCAAACAGGTACTTTCCAAACCGCCCGTCCTCTCCCGACCAGATGGCAACGAGATCCTATATCTCTACCTGGCTGTCTCAAACGAGGCGGCCAGCGCGGCCTTAATCCGAGAAACGGAAGACGGACAGAAGCCCGTATACTTCACGAGCAAAGCCCTACAAGGGCCCGAGGTGCGATATCAGCAGATAGAGAAAGTCGCGTTGGCCCTAATAACGGCCGCCAGGAGGCTGAGATACTATTTCCTCGCCCATACCATTGTCGTCCGGACAGACCAACCCATCAAGCAACTCCTCAGCCGACCAGACATGGCCGGGAGGATGCTAAGATGGTCCCTCGAGCTATCCGAATTCGATATCCAATACGAGGGAAGAAAGGCGCTTAAAGCTCAGGCGCTCTCCGATTTCATTGCCGAGATGACCTCAATTTCTAGCTGCCCGGCTCCCGCCGAAAACAAATGGACCATCTACGTAGATGGAGCCTCGAGCAACTCGGGAAGCGGAGCCGGAATAATCCTAGAAAACGACGAGGGGCTCGTCATCGAAGTATCCCTGGTCTTATCTTTCACCACGTCAAACAACCAGGCCGAATACGAGGCTCTCCTGGCAGGCCTACGCCTCGCCGAGGACGTAGGTGCTCGCGAAGTCATGATCTATACTGACTCCCAGCTCGTCGCATCCCAAGTCAGCGACGATTACCAAGCCAAAAACGACACACTAGCCGAATACCTCATGCTCGTCAAAGAAAAAATGAAAAGATTCGCCAAAGCGGAGGTCGAGCATATTCCCCGGGAACATAACTCACGCGCCGACATATTATCCAAACTCGCGAGCACAAGGAAAAAGGGTGGAAACAAGTCGGTGATCCAGGAAATCCTGTCCAAGCCGAGCATAGACAAAAGCGCCCAAACTCCACAAGTATTCGCTATCGGGGACGACCACTGCTGGATGACCCCGGTATACAACTTCCTCACGAAAGACGAACTTCCCGCCGACCCAAAGGAAGCTTCAGCCATTAAAAGGCGAGCCTGCTCGTACACTATCATCGAAAACAAATTATACCGACGAGGCTTCTCCATTCCTCTCCTTAAATGTGTCGACGCCTCCCAAGCGCTCGAAATACTCCAAGAGCTTCACGAAGGGATCAACGGTCAACACCTCGGCGGCCGATCACTAGCGAGGAAGGCCCTCAGGGCCGGCTACTATTGGCCGACCATGCAACAAGACGCCAAAGAACATGTCCGTAAATGCGACAAATGCCAGCGTCATGCCGACATGCACTTGGCTCCCCCCAACGAACTTAAATCTCTATCATCACCTTGGCCTTTCTCCACCTGGGGAATGGACCTCCTCGGACCATTCCCGGTCGGCTCGTACCAAAATAAATATCTCGTGGTAGCCGTCGATTACTTCACGAAATGGATAGATGCCGAGCCGCTTGCCAAGATCACATCTCAAAACGTGCTCCGTTTCTACAAAAGAAACATACTCGCCCGGTTCGGGGTTCCTCAGGCCATAATCACCGACAATGGCACCCAGTTCACTGACAAAAAATTCCAAGAGTTTGTGGCCAAGCTCGGCACGAAGCAACACTTCACCTCAGTCGAGCACCCTCGGACGAACGGGCAAGCCGAGGCAGCCAACCGAGTCATCCTCCGAGGACTAAAGAGAAGACTCGGCGAAGCCAAAAAAGCTTGGGTCGAAGAACTACATAGTGTACTTTGGGCGTATAGGACAACCCCCCACTCGAGCACGGGCGAAACTCCGTTTAGGCTAACCTACGGTACCGAAGCCGTGATCCCCGTGGAAATTCGAGAACCTTCTCGGCGCACCGAGTCACCCCTCGAAGAGGAGCTCAACGACGAGGCTATGAGAGAGGAGCTCGACATGGTCGAGGAGATCCGCACAGGATCTTCCCTCCGAGAAGCAAAATTAAAACAACAAATAGCTCTCCGCTACAACACCAAAGTTATCAAGCGCGAATTCGAAGTCGGCGCCCTAGTGCTCCGCAGAAATATGAAGGATTCGCGCGACGGCAAACTAGCCCCAAACTGGGAAGGCCCGTACCGAGTTTACGATAAAACAGAGAACGGCGCCTACTACCTCGAGGATCTCCTCGGAGTAAAACTTGCTCGGCCCTGGAACGCTGAAAAACTCAGACGTTACTACAGTTAGACCCGACCTAACACCCCCGAACGCCTGTATCCAACGCGGGTGCTAACCGGGTATGGACCCGCGTCGTAGGTACGAACGCGAGAACTCCACGACAGCAACGGTCGGATACTACCACAAAATGGGAGAACCGACCACACGGAAGACTCTACACCTAGACCCTCCGTGGAAGTACCTGCATGGCAGAACCCCAGCTCGCGATGGGACCGTTCACGCCGCGAGGACTTGGCCATGATCATGGACTCGTACTCGCTAACAGCGCACACCTGCTCTGCGCACCCGGGCCGTACTTAACACGCCCGGGCAATCAATCTAGGCCGAGCATAGTCCACAAAACCGATAATATCACAAGTATATAAGTAACTCTCCGGCGTATCCGAGCATAAGTCATCAGTTACCTAAAACAATCGAAAAATATTCTAAGTATGGAGGAAATACCTCGTCATACGAGCACAACAGGAAAGTTATCAAAACACGAGCATACAACGATAACACTGAAGGTGCAGATAAACAGATATAAGCAAGCAAAATTATAAAACATTAAAATTGCCGACCAACGTGGTCGACGATGTCCAAAAGTTACAATCAAAATGCCGGGCACGCAGGCCCCCAAAGTAATCCGGGCATTACCCAACAAAATATAAAATGGCGCGCAGGCCGAAGAAGACAGGCACGCAGGCCCAAGGACACACTATCTACTCTTCACTCCCAGGAGACTCGGGCACTAACACGCCGTCCACAATCTTCGAAGAAAGCCCAATATTATCCTCCTTCAGGCCAGGGTTTAGAAGTTTCAGCTGACGAACTGCACGCTCGAAGCCGACTTCGGCCATGTCAGCAAGGCTTATTTTCAGGCTATCTATCCTCTCCACGAACTCCGCCCTAGACTGCAAAGCAGCCACGTCCGGCGACTCGTCAGCCGAGGGAGCCCACTCAAGCTGAAGGTCGGCAAGCTTTTTCTTCTCCGCCGCAATCTCCCCGTCCTTCTGCTTGAGAACCGCATCGATCTTTCTCTTCAACTCCTTGCGATCAGTCTCCAGGGTCTTCACCCTATCCTCGGCAGTCTTCTTTGCCGCCTCCGCCTCCTTCAGGGCCTCGGTCGAGCCCGAGCCACCATTAGCTAACATCTGGGCCATCCCCAAAACCCTCATCACGGCGGCACTGTCGCACGCCAGCTGTTTTTGAAGGGACGGAGGGTCCATCTCCCCGATCCGACGAGCTTCATCCGGAGAGGTAACCAGGGGGAACTTCTCACAATAACCTCCATCCCTGTAGCAAGGAGGTAATACAAAGCCACGCTCGGGACCTAGGCTCGACGGCTCATGGCGTCCCCCCTCGGTAGAACGAGATCTCTTGGAAGCCCTCTCGTCCTCCTTCATCCGAGGAGAACCTGTTGAGGCCGAGTTCTCTGCAGCACCAGTTCCCCGATTCTTCTTCTTCTGATTCCTCTTTGCATCCAGAGCCATCTTCAGGACCGTGTCCTCCTTCTCCGGCATGGCATCTGCAAGGAAAAAATAAAAGGAGTTAGCAAAAACACAGGACAGAAGAGGAAAAGCAGGGCGAACGGACCCGACCTAACAACGACCGGGTCTCCTCGGGGGTCCGACAAGACAACAAAGCCTTGGTGTTAATAGGCCGCTGCTCCACAACCGGCACACCATTCTCGTCCAACACAGGACTCCCATTCTTCGTCACCCACTGGGACATAGTGAAGCTATCTACGTATTTGCAGAGGACCGAATATGACTCTGTGTCCTGCTCGTCCAGATCCCCATCCTCCCAAACGTAATGTTTCGGGGGAGATGAGAAGTGACCTTTCCACCAGAAAAACGGGAATCTCGTGCAGAACTCCCTTGCTATCTGCCCGTCCTCACCCCTCACTATCTCCCCGTCGGCGTCACGAAGGACCACGGAATCCGACACATCGTAGTAAGCCGTCGGGCTGAGCGGACGGACGACAAAGTACCGGTCCTTGAAGCCTTTTACTGAGTCAGTGTACATCCCGAAGAGTTTCCGCTCGGCATTTCTGAACGAGACCCAGCTGTATCGCCCGTCTGCCGTCTGCCTTTGGACACGAAAACACCGGCCGAATAATGCGGTCGTCGCGCCAATCTCCAAGTAGTTACAGACGATCTTGAATGCTCGCATAAAAGCAAAGGCATTCGGATGTAATTGGGACGGCGCCAAACCCAGAAACGCCATCATCGATTTCTGAAAGTCGGAGAAGGGTAATCGGAAGCCGAGCTCCTTGAACACATACTCGTACATTGCAAAACCATCCCCGTTGAACCGAGAGCATATACGCTCATCTTGAGACGGGCGACCCACTTGGTAATTCGGTGCTTCACCTTCCCCCAAGATCTCGACTTCTGTAAAGGCCCCGTCTAAAGACTCGGTGTACCGAGAAGCGACCGTTAAGGCTTCGTCGGCTATCCAGTCGAGCACAACCGTGCATTCGTAGCTAAACAAGGGCATTGGGGAAACCCCTCCCTCGGCGTCCGGGCCAGGAGAATCAACATGGTCATCGTCGACCAGAGAGGGCGCATTTTGATCCTCGATGATCTCAACATCGGAGCTTGTGGCCGTCGAGTCGTCCGACTCGCTACTCCACGACGAGTCAGATCCCGAGCTGGACTCCGAGCCAGCGCTCGAATCAGATCCACCTGCACGCAGAAGGGAGAAAGTGAATTCGACAGTTCATCAAATCCACCCTTCCACCGCAATGCAAGCGAAAGGGTAGAGCAGGAGCGGCGGAGCCCCCGGCTAAACCCCCAACGAGGAAAGACGCCCGTCAGCCGGGGACTCGCGAAATGACGTGACACGACAACGAAAAATCGTATCTAAACAGGCACAACGGTCCAACGCCAACGTCATCTGGTCCACCGACCCACGCTAACCCCCGGGCATCGCCTGGATAACCCAGGGAGGAAGCAACGACCTCTCATCGGATCCAGCCTACGTTTGCGACGACGACCACGGGGACAAAGCGCACAAACCCTAAGGAAATGAATAAAGCAACGAAGAGAGAAGCGAACTTACTTGAAGACATGATGACGATGACCGGATGAGCTTCTCGGCAGACGAATAGTATGTTGAATAATCTGGAAGAGTATCTTCCGAGGAGCGCCTGTCTGATGCCGAGCAGGTAAACAAAGAGAGGGAAACTTCCAAATGAGAGGATTCGCCCCCTTTTATAGGGAAAGGGCTCGGAAGGCGAAGCGTCACCTCTCCTGACAAGCGCCGCCTCCTAGACCCTAGGCCATCATTACCTATGCCACGTCAGCGCGTGTCGCCCACGCGCGACGTTTCGCCCCTCCACGGGCTGTTCCTCCGAACACATCTGGTTGACGAGGAGCCATCTCATCGAGCATCTCCCGAGGATCCCCGGCCCGAGCATAAGGTAAAGTCACAGCTTCTTGACCAGAAAACTCCGACTTGGGGGGCTCCTGTTCTGGACTGGGCCAAGGTTAGGCCCAATATGATTTTCGGCCCAATAAACCTCAGAGGCCCACGTTCCTCTACGACCCTCCTACGCACCTAGGATGCCCACCTTAGACATGCTCGGCTGCCCTATATCCCCGGAGCATATGGCACCCGACATGCTCGGCACTAACGACCCCGCAAACACCTTCGTTGCCGAGGACTCTGCTCCACGCAGGGTTCCTTCATATTCAACCCTCCGAACAACTCGGATTCCACGTGGCACTTGAAAGACCGCGTCTCCCTGGAACTTCGGAGCGGTTAACCAGGACAGAGGGCATACACGCACCTCCGATATTTCCGCTCAGGAAACCTGGCAGTCTCCTAGTTGGGCTTGGGGATCCAACCCAATAGCGAGATCATGGCCCAGCGCTGGGGGCTATATATACCCTCTTTGATTAGAGGGTCAGGTATTCAATTCTTACTCACTCTTAGCTAGTACTTGCGCTCCTTTGCTCGTCAACTTACTTTGGCATTGGAGTACCTTGCAGGTACACCCCCCTCTCACTTCACGAAGACCCGGCATCCGAGCAGGCCTTGACGACTCTTCTGATCAGGTACGATCACAATAAAATAGAGCTTTTTCGAAAAACAAAAAAAAAAGAGTTTTAGGAAACACGGAAAATTAAGTTTTTCAGAAATATCAAAAATCGAGTTTTTAGAAACACGAAAAAATTGAGTTTCTCAGAAATACCAAAAATCGAGTTTTTTGTTAAAACAAAAAATCAATTTTTTTTGAAAAAACAAAAAATCGAGTTTTCTGAAACGCAAAAAAATCGAGTTTTTCAGAAGAAAAAAAGGAAAATTGTGTTTTCGAAAAGACAAAAAATTGATTTTGTTTTTTAAAAAACCGAGTTTTAGGAAACACAAAAAATAAAGTTTTCGAAAACACGAAAAAATAAAGTTTTTTGGAAATATGAAAAAACCAAGTTTTTTCAAAAATACAAAAATCAAGTTTTTTCGAAAAATCAAATAATTTGAAAAACAAACGAAAAAATTGAGTTTGTTCTGAAATACGAAAAATCAAATTTTGGAAAACACGAAAAATCACAAAAATTGTGTTTTTACGAAAAATAGTATTTTTCAAAAATATGAAAAATCAAGTTTTTTCAAAAATACAAAAAATCAAGTTTTTTTTCTTCTCAAATATGAAATATAGATTTTATTTTTGAAAATGTAAAAAAAATATTCTATATAAAATATTTGAATATATTTAAATTAATTTTTTGGATGGATTGAATTTGATATTTTTAAAAAAATTTTAATGTATGGTTAATGGACTAATGAATCATTTTGATCTATCTATCAATAATGCAATTCATATCCATTAAATTCATCCATTTTGCGACCCTAATTTAAACTATATTCTTTCATGAACAGTTGCAATAATTCCACCAATCATAGATTTATTCAACTATAAGTTACACAAAATGACTTCCACTTTCTCGCTATATTTTTTGTGTGTATAGTTCTAACAAAAACCACTAGACACTAAAATTGAAGCAGAGTTTTCAAAATTAAATTAGAGATGATGGCTACTAGAGCATGATATTGCAACGACTGCACAAAGCAGGGAGACATTTTAAAAATACGAAATAGATATGACGGCCACACTGCCCATACGTAAATACTACCATGACAATTACAACCAAACAATTTCTATATCACATCCTATTTTGCAATATAAGCAGGTAATTGCCTAGCCAATTGTATAACATACACTCACACATTTAGAAAATAGAATTATTATATACTATTGTTTCAATAAATGTTGTACTACCAAACATGAACTCAACTTTCATAATTCAATCAATAATCTTATCTTATTATAATTATTATGTATATACATCGATGCTAATTAGCTTTACAACCGTGGATTAGTGAAACACTAGATAGGGTTTGGTACTTGTCACATAGTTTTTGTCACGTTAATTATTGTATTCTATTTTACGGTTGTAAGGTATGATTCAAATGAAGATAGTTAAACTTTAGGATGAGTGGATTAATGGATTATGATATTGTTATAGGTAAGTTGATGACCTTTTTTTATTTTTGTGAATTTTTCTGAAACAAAGTTGCGCGTGGTAGTATTGATTCATATTTTTATGGCAATATTATAGTTAAGTACATCACAAGACTTTCACAAATGGACATGATTAATTCTATCTTAATAGTTTACTTGTTCAAATCAACTAATTTTGTCACCATACACCATATTATGTGATTTGAAATTGAAGAGATGTCTACTTGTCTACAGGTAAGAAATGGTCTTTAATATGTTGTGAGTCATTCGAGATGTGACTCTTTCACTGATTGTTGATAGATGGTGGTGACACGATTATAAAGATGATGTGTTTGTTGTGGATCCGTGTGTTCGGGGCTCTTTGATATGTATCTACCCTTAGTTCTTTGGGGTGACTCAGTAGACTTAGTCATTCCTTCATCTGTGATCGATGGGTTCCTCTAAAATGATGGTTTTCTCTTGACAATTTCTCCAAGATGATGCCCCTATCGAGTTAATCTGTTTAGGCACAGGCTGATTGAAGATCTCAAAAGTATTTCTTGTCTTTTTTGCATGGAGTTCCCGTAGTCGATTTCTCATTTATTGATGACCTTTGATCTGACATCGTCTTTGGTATGGGATGTTTATATGGCTGTGATGGTGTTTTGCTATTCCTAAGGACCTTACTTCATTTTTCTTTTGTTTAGATCATTAAGTGGTAGGTTTAAGAAGGGGGTATCTTGTCCATGATGTGGCATGCGGTAGTTTGATTCTTATGAGAATCTCATAATGATATATAGTTCTCACTAGTTTCCCTATTAACGAACTTATATTTTGAAAGGGATACAAAAAGCATTGGCTTGCGAAAAAAAACTCGTGTGCTTTCTTTGCCTGATTGGAGAACTCTATCATGTATATGTGCTTATAGTAGGGTTCAACTACTTACTTCAAGAGTAATTTTTTTAGCTTAGTCTTTATTTTGTTTTTTTAATTTTTTTTAATTTGTTTTTTTAATTTTATTTTAATTTGTTTTTTTAATTCTAAAATTTATATTAAATCCATTTTTGGTCTAAAAATTTAAATTTTTTTTTTCATTTCACACTTCGTGTAATTTTTTGAGAATTTTATTTTTTGTTTCACTATTTTTCTTTAATTTCTTCCTTTTACGTGCATTTTAATTAGTTTAAAAGTACTTTTATACACTTAAAAATTCTGAAAATTTTATTATATAATCTAATGATGATCTCTGACCTATAAATGATACATCAGCACCATCAGTGTTACTTCAGTTTTTTTGGAAAGGAGCTTGTGAAAAAGATTAACTGCACAGACATTAATTAACATAAAGAACTACCTTGTAGTCAAAAAAACATAAGAGATCAACTTATAACGATTAAAGGACCGTGGATATATTTTTGCCCATATATTATAAATAATTTAATATGATATAATTACATCAATATTGAAGAAAAAAATTTAATTTGAATTTATATTTCTGCATATTAATATTTTTGAAACTATCAGTTAAATTGTAAAGATGGACATACACTGATATCCATATGATTAATAATCTAGCACAGGTAGTTGAGAAAAAGCTGTCACATATGCAGAAGGACATACTTTGATTTAAATTCCAACTAATAAAACATACACTAAATTAATGAGAATCTATTCAGGTTTTAAAAAACTATAAGTTTGTTGCAATAAATATATTTGTCTCTCTTTTTCCATATACTATCAATTAAATATAAATCAAAAATTTAAAAATACAATATCAAATTTTCTTAATAATAATAATTAAATTTTATTACTTATTATATCTCATAAATGTAGTAGCATTATTTAATGTTATATATATACCTGGCCTATTACAACACATCACCAATATCATCACTTCACTATAATAAGTTCAAACTTCTGAATTGAACTTATTTCAGCCAGACATGAAGAACTCTAAGAAGCAGTTGTTGTTTTCATTTATACAAACGATTTTCATTTTTCTTAGCATATTATGTTTCACAACAAGAGCTGAAGCTAATTTAAGCAAAAAAGTCTCTGGCTTTTATGTGTTTGGAGATTCCACTGTAGACCCTGGAAATAATAACTACATAGAAACACTTTTCAAAAGCAATTTTCAACCTTATGGCAAAGATTTTGCTGACCATGTTCCTACTGGAAGGTTCACCAATGGAAAATTAGCCACTGATTTCATTGGTAATTATTATTAATAATTTAATTTATAAGTCCAAATTATTTTATTTATTTTTAGTTAGTATATGATATGTGAGTTTGTGTGAATGCATTTTGCAGCTTCTTATGTAGGTGTGAAAAAAGAGCTTCTTCCAGCTTATTTGGACCCAAAAGTGATTAACAATGTTAATGAGCTTATGACAGGAGTTAGTTTTGCTTCTGCTGGTTCTGGTTTCGACCCTCTTACACCATCTATCTCTGTAGGCATCTCTCGACATGGCATTTCCTCTGAGAATTTTATTTATAAGAAAAAATTTACTTTTAAAATTTATTAAATAATTTATGTATCGGGACTTACATTTTTTTTTCTTTATTTCAGAGTGTGATTCCGATACCGAAACAATTGGAATATTTAAGAGATTGTAAGAAGAAGCTGGAAAATGTGATTGGTAAAGAAGGGACTGAGAATCATATGAAGAACGCAGTGTTTTTCATGAGTGCTGGAACAAATGATTTTGCTATAAATTATTTTACTCTGCCAGTAAGAAGAAATAGCTATTCTCTCTTAGGATATCAGCAGTTCTTGATTCAACGTGTCAAAGAATTTTTACAGGTTTGGTTTAATTATTTTACTAATTCTAGCATAAACACATAATAATTTAATAAGAATGGATAATATGAATTTTTTTATATTTTGACATTAGTGTGATTTTTAGTATTTGTTACATATTTATTTATTTGGTAGATTTTCTTGAATGGTTTCTTTCTTATAAAATAAAATATGCTTCTCTTTTTTAAATGGTAAGATATTCTTTCTTATAAAAGTTTGTAAAAAATAGAATGCAACCGAACGAATATAGTTTATAGTTTAAAGTGTGAGCATAGAATTTTGGCCTGTCCAAAAAAAAAAAAAAGTGAGCATTCAAAATGTTATAATTTAAAAAAAAAAAAAAAATTTACTAACATCTAAACAAGCTGTATCTAACCGGATTTGAATTTGAGACCTTGAGAGGAGCACACTCTCGAGATCCAAGCGTTTCACCACTAGATCACACACCCACACAAAATGAAAGGAAATATATATATATATATATATATATATATATATATATATATATATATATATTAAAGACTACAAACATAAAATTTTAGCTTCCCGGGCCGGGGAATATAATATAGTGTCCCCCAATGGAATTTGGACATGGTTATAAAAGCACCAAAGAGAACTGGTAGTGAGGTCCCAGTTTTTCATTAACTAAACTTTTGTCAATAAAAACACACGAGTACTTTATGGAAAGTGGTAAAAAAGGAAGACTTAGACAATTCAACAACACCTAATAATTATGAAAAACAAAGACAACAAAAATGGGTAGTGTAGTTGAGAGTAGATAAGAAAACTAATAATGACCCAACCCCACTAAAATCAACTTATTCAAATAAAAAGAAATGTACACTTGTAAGTTAAATGCCACCTCCATTAATTTGTTTTATCATAAAACAAATTAAATTATAATATTTAGTTTAAAAAAAAGTTTAAATTACAAAATATATAAAAGTATTCAAATCTAAATTGATCTAAATTAGACCGATATAAAAATTTGAAAATAAATTTAAAGAATTAAATCAAATCACATGTATGTATTTTAAATTTTTTTTATTACTAAGATATATTATATTGATTTACTATTATATACTTTTTAATTTATTTAATTCTACTTAATTATTAATTCAATTTAATCTTTCTATTACTAATTTATATGTTTAAAAAATAATTTATGTATAAAATTTTTATTTTGTATCAAAATTATTATATTATCACATTTTTAAAATATTATTATTAGTATAAAAATTTACAGTTAATAATTTAGATATTCAAAATCAGTTTGAAAAAAGTTATATTAAATTGAACTAAATTAAAAAAAAAAATAGTTATTAAAAATCGAGTCACATATACTTTTATCTTTAAATTAGATTTGTTTTTTTCTCAAAAACTAATAAATGAACATTCCTATAAAATACTACTAATTGAGTAGGAATAGTTTGGTTAGAATTGGATTCTGAATTCAAATGATACAAAGTGTTGGTTGAAAGTAGTTGAGACAATCCATCCATTTGCCAAGATTTTTCTGTTACAACCAAAGATGGAACTATGGTTGATGGTGTTAATTTTAGAATGGTGATAGAGTGCTTTATGAATGATTAAATGGATACTGGCCATAAGCCCATACTGTGATCTGTCATGTATATAGTGTTAGTTCTTTTCTGTTTTAATAAAGGAAGGTAACCTAAAGTGGAAAATAGGCATATGTTGGTCAAGCAGAGTCAACTATAATCAAAACCGAATATAAGGGTGGTAAAACGAGTTTGGTCCGTTAAGAATTTTCGTTTTGTCCGCTTTTCAGTGTGAAATGGGTTAAGAATTTATGCTCGCATCCTATAATGTGATTGTCTTATTGCTTCCTTTTTTTTTTTTTGCAGATTTTTGTAGGACGAGAATTAACATAATTTTTTGTATTTTTAAACTTAAAAGATGTCGTGCGCAAGTCTTCATCGCCAGTCTTAATTTTTTATAAATTTTTGTAAGGCAGAATTAAACGAAACGGAAATGTTCATTTACCACCTCTAATTAAATGTGAGATACAGTGAACTAAAATTTTGTGTTTTGGTGTTTGGAGTATTAGGGGATAAAGTCTAATTTTAAAGAACTAATTATACTTAAAAACGAATTTAAGATAAAGTGATTTATGTTTGAATAAATTTATAATGGTAATTTGAACATAAAATTTTAATAATCAAATTATTTTAAATATATAATACTTAACTTTAAAAAAATTTATAATACTTAACTTTAAAAAAATTTATAATACTTAACTTTAAAAATCAATTTTAATTAAAAAATATTAAATAATA
Organism: Vicia villosa; assembly: GCF_029867415.1. Lineage (NCBI taxonomy): Eukaryota > Viridiplantae > Streptophyta > Magnoliopsida > Fabales > Fabaceae > Vicia > Vicia villosa. Next base: position 54,779 of record NW_026706083.1, read on the forward strand.
AAAATTAAAAATATAATTTAAAAAAGCATAAGTAGTGGTAAATATTGTGATTGAAAATTTAATATTAATAGAACAAATTCATAGGTTTGTAGATTTAAAATGTCAAATCTAAATCAAACATTTTGAGTTGTAAAGGATTGATTCTGATTGAATTTGAATTTAATTGAATTATATTGGATTAAAAAGAATGTTGGATTGAAATGTTCGGATTCATGAATTGACTCATAATCATTAATACATTTAATCATAATTAAATAGGAAATAAAAATAAACAATTTTTAAAAAAATCATACTTTTTAATTTTAAAATAATAATTTTTAATTTAATAGTATATTAATATATGAAGTGTTTCTTAATAAATGTGGTCTATTACTACTTGTTATCATGATGAGTGCTGCTAACTACTAGTACTTATCATCCCATAATGAAAATGGACAAGGATTTGTACCTAATTCTAAAGTAGGGAAGAGTTCTATGAGGTCCTCATGTTAAAAATTATGTTCAAACTTATTAAGCCAAATTTATTTAGACTAGTGGGTGCATTGGATTATGCTTTTTTGATCAAATATATTCCTATATAGTAAGCAACAATTCATTAAATATACTTCTTATTTATATAACATGTTCATACCAATTAATTCTTCTGTCCTAAAATAAATAATCTAGTTGATTAAAAGTATAAGAAAATTATAAAAACAAAAAAAAATTGCACTAATTTTTTTTATCATGTATAGATAAATAACATAAACATTTTTATAATAAATATAAAATTAAAAATTAAAAATAGTCTCGTCATGCCAACTCTATTGGTATCCGAGCAGAGACATCCGATTAAACTGAAGCGTGTTCGGATCCGCTAACATTTATTTATTCACCTTTGAAAGTGAAATTCTAACCATTATATTATTATTAGAAAATTTTTAAAAACTAATTCAAATAATATTAAATAGATTATACAAATAAATCATTCAATTTAAAATAGAATAAGTAACAATAAACTAGTTTTAAGTAGGGATGACAATCGAACCAACTAATATCAGTTAATATCAGTAAAAACAAAAACACTCAGAACAAGTAGAGTAAAAACGCACAATATTGGATATGTACATGTGCATAGTTAATTACCACTAAAATAAACTCGTATTGGTACGTGTATGAATATCTTAGTATCACCATATTTCATAGTCGTCCATAGTCGTATAATATATATTTATGTATTTTATTTTTATTAAATTATAAAAAGTATATTTTTATTAAATTACTATTTATTTTAATATAATAATATAAGTATTTATTTATTTTATAATTCAATAATACAGCTCTTAATTTTGTTAATATTGTTCAATTTTAAAATAATATAATATTTTATAATTGATAAATTTATTTTCAATTACTATATGCTTAAGAACTTTCCAATGAAGTTTATAAACTAATCTCCCAAAATAATTTGGCCAGGAATTATTGGCAGAAGGTGCTCAAAAAATTGCAATAGCTGGAGTCCCTCCCATGGGATGCCTACCTTTCATGATCACAATGAATTCCCCTAATGCCTTCTCACAACGTAATTGTATCCAAAGATTTTCCTCTGCTGCTAAAGATTACAATCAACTCCTTCAACAAGAATTAAACACAATGCAGCTTCACCTCAATTCCTCAAATTCACCTGCAAAAACCTATTACATTGACATATATGAACCCCTAGCCAATATGGTTCAATCACATAAAAATTATGGTTTGTAAATTGTAATTAAATTTTCAAATTCATTTTCTAGAGAATAATGCAAGAAAATTTTATGTGGTAACATTTTTGTTTATATGTGGCAGGTTTTGAAGATATTAATAGTGGATGTTGTGGAAGTGGATATATTGAAGCAGCACTTTTGTGCAATAAGGGTTGCAATGTGTGCTCTGACCCATCTAAGTATATGTTTTGGGATTCAATTCACCCTACAGAGAAAGCATATCACAATCTTTTTTTGGCTTTCAAATCCACTATTGATTGCATTGTCAACAACTAGAATACATGTTTGAGTTCATGGCCTCTCAAACTTAACAATTTTTCTTATCTTTTTTCTTCAAGAAATAGTGTGGTGGATTTGTGTATGTGACACATACTCATACTATGTGTGTCATATAATAATATGTGATCAATATTGTGAATAATATGTTATTGTATTAAAATCCACTCTCTTAATTCTTATTTATAAGATTAATAATTGAAGGTGGAGAAAAACACAAGAAAGAGGGGGGTTTGAATTGTGTTCTTTCATATTTTACTTTCTCTTTCTATAAATATTTTCTTTCTTCTTAGTATCTCATTTTCTGGATATGCTTAAATCATTGTTGCGGAAGCATGTTCTAGATAACACGGCATAACCAATGAGATACTTATTCAATTTAACTTCTTAACTACATCAGAACTTCTGACTACATCAAGGACAGTTCTGAAGATAATCAGAGTGAATGTTCTGAGTTAAATGAAAGATGCAGAAGATAAAAGACACATTCATTTTTATCCTGGTTCACCTTCTCAATAAGGCTACCTCCAGTCCACCCTTCTCAGGTGATTTTGCCTCTCCCAAACGAGGACTTAATTCACTATAACCAATATGATTACAACTGCACGATCAACTGTCGTGACTGACTTCCTGCACAAGCTACCCCGCGAGTGACTAACCCTAGATGATGAACCGTTAAGTGATCTTAACAAGATATAACGTTCATCAACCTAGTAACCCTGCACAAGCCAACTGCTTGTGACTAACGCTGCACAAGCCAACTGCTCGTGACTAACAACCTGAATAATAAACCGTTCAGGGATCTCCACGAGATATAACGTTTATTAAGTCAGAAACCTCTAAGACTCAACTAGTCCTAGACCTCTTGAGAAATTTGACCCAACTGGTCTCTCAAGAAACTGTTACAATGTAACTTCAAATGATAGTGTTTAGGATTACTTGTATAAAGCATTAATCACGACTGTGATATTTCATTACTATTTAGTACAGAATATTTGAACTCAGAGATTTGGTCATTCTTCAGTGCATGAGTTCATTGTGATGTGTTGGTGTTCTTTTGTATGTATCAATTCTTTGTTTGATGTCCACACCCCACACACTTGAATGAGTGACTTTGAGTATATATATATATATATATATATATATATCTTCAGATTTTTTTCACGTTTAATCTTGGTTATTGGAGAGAGCAATAAATGCTTGCGTGTTGCTTTTCATTTTGTTTTCTCCAATGAGCTGCATGTGGATAGCTTCTTAAATCAACCTTGGGAGTTGCCCTTTTTGAGTGTTGCAGCCGCCTTGCTAATGATTATGTCTTTAACAGTATCTTTCTTTTTTGAATCAGACTTCATGGTCTTCTGTTCAGCTTGGAGTATAGCTTTTGTTTCAGTGTGTTTCCAGCGGTTTTGGTGCTTGATCAGAAGTTTCTTTAAGACTTGAGCATTTTTGCATTTGTTCATATTTGTGCATCAAGTTCTGATGGAACTTGTATTGAATCATCTTCTGAAATCAGAAACACTTAATTAGAGTACCACATTTGCTTATACAAAATTTATTTACCTGTTATCATCAAAACACTACAAATATGATTAGAACCTAACTATATTAAAAGAAATAGCAGTGAAATTTTCTTTTTATCATAAATAACCTTACACATTAGATGAAGTAGAGAGTATAAAGCATAATGAAAGATATTGTGTTAGGGCACTTTTCACCCACTTTGTAATGTGAAGTTGTTCTCAAGTTTGATTAAACTCACAATTTGTGAAGGAATCATTTGTTGATTAGAAAGGAGAGTTTGATTTGCAACAACCATGCAGGTTAGATTCTCACTTATAATCATGTTTCTTTCATCCAAGTTTCTTTGAGGCATTTCATCAAACATCATGAGTACAGACTTAAAACAACATAACAACACAAATAGAAAAACAACAAAAACAAGAAATCACACAAACAAGAATAACACAAAGTCACAAATAAGAGGGACACATATTTTATGACAATATTTTTTATAAATGTGACACTTATTTTGAGACGGGGGGAGTAATAAACAATTTTATTTCCTAATAAAATTTTGTTAGGAGCAGAAATTCTGTAGCACCGACTCCTCTAAAAAAAGTGTGTTTGTGTTAGTGTCGGTGTCTGAAATCGACACCGACACTTGTGATTACCTCTCATTTATTTATTTTTTAAAATTATTATCGGTGTCGATGTGTCACTGTCAATGTCGTGTTTCTGGCTTCCATGCTTCATATATCGATGATGCCAGACTCCAGTTAAGAGGGATGCCATGCAGTTTCTTAATGATTTTTACACTTCAATATGGCTTCTTTTGTTGGAATTCGAATTTATTTAGTAGTCTAATACTCTAATATACAACAAAGTAAGAAGTTATAAAATCTCACACATTATGGTACAAATTTGAAAGAAATGGCGTAAAGATCATTAATATATTAAAACAGAATCCACACTTAGCCTCAAATTTTGAATAAAATCTCGTCTAAATAGTTTGTAATCACATTATTTTCTTTTCTCTTTTTAACAAATATTATTTAATATATTAATTAATATTTAATATTAATTACTCCAATTCATTATTCTATCTTTAATTTCTATGTACTTTAACTATTCAATCAACAAAAACTACATAAAAAAAATTTCTCGCATACAAATTTATTCATAAGTCGTCTCGTGCATCGCACGGGGTCAAAGTACTAGTTTAATTAAAAGACAAAATAATGTTTCAAAAATTAGTATTAGTTAATGTAGTAATATTATATATGTCATCTTTAGAATTTGGAATATTTCTCCAAATATATTCAAGAGAACCAAAATACAAAAAATTGTAAATTATAGTCTATTCAAATGTGTCTGCGAAAAAATCTGTTAAAAATAGGTACAAACAAAATGAAAGAATAATCCTGATATGATATGAATATGAATATGAGTATGAATGAATCTACTATTTTTTAATCCTTAACCAAATGACTCTCCTCTAATTTACCTTGATGATGATGATGATTATGATAAAGATAAAACATATATGGCAACATTTCTGATTGAGTGAACATGAATGAATAAAAAAAATAATTCACCTTGTAATTTAATTTTCTTTTTTTCATTTTCAAATGTAAATGGTGCAATGAATATAATTATCAATTTCAACTTAATGACAATACATGATATTATTTTATGAATTAAATCATCAAGTGCAAATTGATTCACTTGTTCCTTGTTTCTTGAATTCAATAATGCCATGGTGATGATGCAAATGGTTAATGTGATGTATGGACGGTTCATTATCATGAATTTTGTCCTTTTCTTTGTGAATATTTGTTGACTTTTAAATTGACTTTTAAAAATGAACAAAAAGATATGATGTACAAATTCTAAGCAATGGTGAACTCCATTGATGAAAAGCTTGAACTACTAACAATCAATATGAAAGCGAAGAAGATTAATGGAGAAGAAGGTGATTTTGTTATTCATTGTTTGGGCAATCAGTTACAATTGTTACACTATATATAGTAAGCTTAGAACTATAACTAACCTAACTGAAAATATAACTAACAACCTAACTAGAACCAATCTAAAAGGGACAGCTGACATTAGTCTAATTCTTCTTCTTTATTATCTGTTACCCCCCCTCCCCCACAAGCTTGAGGTTGGTATATATCTACCAAGGCAAGCTTGGACAAGCAGTTGAAAAAAGGTTTAGGGCCAAGGGCCTTTGTAAACACGTCTGCATCCTGTGCATGGGAAGGAACTGGCAAGAGGCGCATGAGACCGGCCTGAAGTTTCTCACGGACAAGATGACAATCAATGTCCAAGTGCTTAGTACGTTCGTGAAAAACCGGATTGGCTGAAATATGAAGAGCGCTTTGATTATCACAGTAGAGGACAGGAAGACGGGATGGTTGTTGTTTGAGATCTTGGAAAAGAAAACACATCCATTGAAGCTCACGGGTAGCAGCAGCTAGTGCTCGATATTCAGCTTCGGCGGATGAGCAGCTTACAGTCACTTGTTTCTTTGATTTCCAGGAAACTAACGACTTGCCTATGAAGAAACAATAGCCAGAAATAGATCTTCGTGTATCAATGCAGCCACCCCAATCAGCATCACTAAATCCAAGGATTTGTAGTTCAGAAGAATGAGAGAGAAAGATGCCACGAGCGGGAGACCGCTTGAGATATCGAAGCACGCTTAAAGTTGCTTTGTAATGTGATTCAGTAGGGGCACTCATGTATTGACTGAGTTTCTGTGTTGCAAAAGCAATGTCAGGACGTGTCATCAAGTAGATTAAGCGACCAACAAGTCTGTGGTAAGCAATCACGTCAGCAAAAGCTGAGCCAGTGTCATGTGACAAGCGTGTGGAAGTATCCAAAGGTGTTGAGACAGGTTTACAACCAATGAGACCTGCGTCTTTCAAAAGATCTAAACAGTACTTGCGTTGACAAAGAGTTATCCCAGAGGAGGATCGAGCCACTTCAAGACCAAGAAAAAATTTCAGTTGGCCCAAATCCTTTATACGAAAAGCTTTGTTCATAGCTATTTTCAAATCATCAAAAACCTGTAAAGAGGTTCCTGCAAAAATAATGTCGTCCACATACACAAGAAGTGTTGTGAAAGATGTGGAATCAAGTTTAATGAAGAGAGTATGATCAGCATGGGCATCAACAAACCCCTGAGAATGAAGAAATTTGGTAAGTTTCTCAAACCATTGTCTACTTGCCTGTTTTAGCCCATATAGAGATTTGATAAGCTTGAATACTTGGCCTGGTTTAGAAGGAATAGCTCCTTGAGGTATCTTCATGTAGATTGCCTCATGTAAATCCCCATGGAGAAAGGCATTATTAACATCAAGCTGATCTAAATGCCAGCCATGGATAGAGGCTAGAGCTAGTAATACCCTGACTGTAGAAAGTTTGGAAACTAGAGAAAAAGTTTCAAAATAATCAAGGCCTTCAGTTTGAGTGAACCCTTGAGCGACCAACCTGACTTTGAATCGTTCTGTGGTACCATCCGCTTTCCTTTTAATCTTGTAAACCCATTTACTTCCAATAGTAGATGTATTTGGGGGAAGATCCACAAATTTCCAAGTGTTGTTGCTATGAAGAGCAACAATTTCACTTTCCATAGCCTGAATCCACCTAGGATCTTTAGAAGCCATAGAATAGTTGGTAGGTTTAGTTTCAGATGCCAAGGCTAATATGTAGGCCTGATGTGATGGTGATATATTAGAACAAGATAAGTAGTCTTGAATAGGGTATTGACATGGAGAGGTAGTGATAGAACTGCAGATATAATCTTTCAAGTGTGCTGGGGGAGCAGCATTTCTGCTAGATTTTCTAAGAGCAATAGGGACAGGATTTGAAAGAATGTTATCCCTATTAGTCACAACATGTTGTGTGGAGTCATTATGTTCTAGAGGTTCAGATTCAACTGCAGGAGAGTCACTAGATATAAGGGGAATCTACCTGGATATCAGAAATGCTCATAGCATCATTTTGAATGCCAGGAACAATAGGAGCCAGATTCTCAGTATGAGAAGGAACATAAATTTGATGAGGTATCTCTGTAGAAGAATTAGCATGGCATGGAAATTCCATCTCAAAGAATTTAACATTTCTAGAAACAATGATTTCATGAGTAGAAAGATCAAGGAGGACAAAACCCTTCATATCTGACTTATAACCCAGGAAAGCACATTTCCTTGCTCGAGGGACAAATTTGTGTCTATGAGCTGGTAGAGTAGAGGCATAGCTAAGACATCCAAAAACTCTCAAAGAAGTGAGATTAGGCAACTCATTATACATTAGCTCATAGGAGGATCTATTGTGAAGCGGTTTTGTAGGGATTCTATTCATGATAAACACTGAATGTAACACTACATAGGACCGGTATTTCTTTGCCAATCCAGCCTGAAACATAAGAGCTCTACTTATATTCAGGCTTAAACGGATTTTAATATGTTACTTTTAACCTATTTGATAAATTTCGAAAAATTTGAACTCACATTTCTAAATTGCATAATAGAGCTAATATAAGTTTCCAATGCAAAAGAATTTACTGTAAATTTTTGTACTATCATTATCTCATCCTACAGTTCATTCAATTTGACACTTCTTGCAATTTTAATGTTATGCTTAAGATGTTTGATTTTGATATCAAACTCTCACATTGTTTATTACGAGACACTGAAACAAACAAAAAAAGTAAAAGTTTGAAGAAAAAAATTGCAACAACATTCTTCCGTGTGGAATCACGATCAATGACAATAATATGAGGCATACTCTCTAGATCCTTCAATAAATTATGACACGTCTCTAAAGCCTAAATAATATTGTTTTTCTTTTCAAAATCGATAAAAGCAAAGACAATTAAATATGTAATTCATATAGAAGTAACACCAAAAATTCAAGCAAATGTAATTTGTATTTATTGTTCTTATAAGTGAAATTTGTATCACCCCAAATTTGACTTTCGTCGATTATAATAATTATTTATGATTATTATGTGATTTATTCTGTTTATTAAATTTTGGTGGGTGAAATTCTAGCACTTGCAATACATGTCATTGATGATGTCCCAACATCTGATCATGATATCAAGACAAATGTTACAACATATGTGAACAGATAGAACAAAAAAAAAACAGAGTCAAACCAGACTGTAATTATGCAGACATAAGTTACATAATGATAAACATCACTCAACATAAATCACAATGTCAGGATAGATGTCATGACATCGCCTGCTGACAGAACACACTTTTACCAATTAAAAAATCATGTAGGATTAAATTGCAGAATGGTAAATAACACAATCAATTGTTAACCAGTTTGGTGCAACATCACCTACTCTAGGGGCTACCAAGCCAGAAAGAAAATTCACTACAATAGTATTAGTTCAAAGCCTAAAGAGTCCCAATTTTAAAATAATAATTTTTTATTTAATAGTATTATTAATATATGAAGTGTTTCTTAATAAATGTGGTCTATTACTACTTGTTATCATGATGAGTGCTGCTAACTACTAGTACTTATCAGCCCGTAATGAAAATGGACAAGGATTTGTACCTAATTCTAAAGTAGGGAAGAGTTCTATGAGGTCCTCATGTTAAAAATTATGTTCAAACTTATTAAGCCAAATTTATTGTATTATGCTTTTTTGATCAAATATATTTCTATATAGTAAGCAACAATTCATTAAATATACTTCTTATTTATTTAACATGTTTAAACCAATTAATTCTTCTATCCTAAAATAAATAATCTAGTTGATTAAAAGAATAAGAAAATTATAAAAACAAAAAAAGAAATTGCACTAATTTTTTTTATCATGTATAGATATATAACATATTCATCTTTATAATAAATATAAAATTAAAAATTAAAAATAGTCTCATCATGCCAACTCTATTGGTATCCGAGCAGAGACATCCGATTAAACTGAAGTGTGTTCGAATCCGCTAACATTTATTTATTCACCTTTGAAAGTGAAATTCTAACCATTATATTATTATTAGAAAATTTTTAAAAACTAATTCAAATAATATTAAATAGATTATACAAATAAATCATTCAATTTAAAATAGAATAAGTAACAATAAACTAGTTTTAAGTAGGGATGACAATCGAACCAGCTAATATCAGTAAAAACAAAAACACTCAGAACAAGTAGAGTAAAAACGCACAATATTGGATATGTACATGTGCATAGTTAATTACCACTAAAATAAACCTGTATTGGTACGTGTATGAATATCTTAGTATCACCATATTTCATAGTCGTCCATAGTCGTATAATATATATTTATGTATTTTATTTTTATTAAATTATAAAAAGTATATTTTTATTAAATTACTATTTATTTTAATATAATAATATAAGTATTTATTTATTTTATAATTCAATAATATAGCTCTTAATTTTGTTAATATTGTTCAATTTTAAAATAATATAATATTTTATAATTGATAAATTTATTTTCAATTACTATATGCTTAAGAACTTTCCAATGAAGTTTATAAATTAATCTCCCAAAATAATTTGGCCAGGAATTATTGGCAGAAGGTGCTCAAAAAATTGCAATAGCTGGAGTCCCTCCCATGGGATGCCTACCTTTCATGATCACAATGAATTCCCCTAATGCCTTCTCACAACGTAATTGTATCCAAAGATTTTCCTCTGCTGCTAAAGATTACAATCAACTCCTTCAACAAGAATTAAACACAATGCAGCTTCACCTCAATTCCTCAAATTCACCTGCAAAAATCTATTACATTGACATATATGAACCCCTAGCCAATATGGTTCAATCACATAAAAATTATGGTTTGTAAATTGTAATTAAATTTTCAAATTCATTTTCTAGAGAATAATGCAAGAAAATTTTATGTGGTAACATTTTTGTTTATATGTGGCAGGTTTTGAAGATATTAATAGTGGATGTTGTGGAAGTGGATATATTGAAGCAGCACTTTTGTGCAATAAGGGTTGCAATGTGTGCTCTGACCCATCTAAGTATATGTTTTGGGATTCAATTCACCCTACAGAGAAAGCATATCACAATCTTTTTTTGGCTTTCAAATCCACTATTGATTGCATTGTCAACAACTAGAATACATGTTTGAGTTCATGGCCTCTCAAACTTAACATTTTTTCTTATCTTTTTTCTTCAAGAAATAGTGTGGTGGATTTGTGTATGTGACACATACTCATACTATGTGTGTCATATAATAATATGTGATCAATATTGTGAATAATATGTTATTGTATTAAAATTCACTCTCTTAATTCTTATTGATAAGATTAATAATTGAAGGTTGAGAAAAACACAAGAAAGAGGGGGGTTTGAATTGTGTTCTTTCATATTTTACTTTCTCTTTCTATAAATCTTTTCTTTCTTCTTAGTATCTCATTTTTTGGATATGCTTAAATCATTGTTGCGGAAGCATGTTCTAGATAACACGGCATTACCAATGAGATACTTATTCAATTTAACTTCTTAACTACATCAGAACTTCTGACTACATCAAGGACAGTTCTGAAGATAATCAGAGTGAATGTTCTGAGTTAAATGAAAGATGCAGAAGATAAAAGACACATTCATTTTTATCCTGGTTCACCTTCTCAATAAGGCTACCTCCAGTCCACCCTTCTCAGGTGATTTTGTCTCTCCCAGTCGAGGACTTAATCCACTATAACCAATATGATTACAACTGCACGATCAACTGTCGTGACTGACTTCTTGCACAAGCTACCCCGCGAGTGACTAACCCTAGATGATGAACCGTTAAGTGATCTTAACAAGATATAACGTTCATCAACCTAGTAACCCTGCACAAGCCTACTGCTTGTGACTAACGCTGCACAAGCCAACTGCTCGTGACTAACAACCTGAATAATAAATCGTTCAGGGATCTCCACGAGATATAACGTTTACTAATTCAGAAACCTCTAAGACTCAACTAGTCCTAGACCTCTTGAGAAATTTGACCCAACTGGTCTCTCAAGAAACTGTTACAATGTAACTTCAAATGATAGTGTTTAGGATTACTTGTATAAAGCATTAATCACGACTGTGATATTTCACTACTATTTAGTACAGAATATTTGAACTCAGAGATTTGGTCATTCTTCAGTGCATGAGTTCATTGTGATGTGTTGGTGTTCTTTTGTATGTATCAATTCTTTGTTTGATGTCCACACCCCACACACTTGAATGAGTGACTTTGAGTATATATATATATATATATATATATATATATATATATATATATATATATATATATATATATATATATATATATATATATATATATATATCTTCAGATTTTTTTCTCGTTTAATCTTGGTTATTGGAGAGAGCAATAAATGTTTGCGTGTTTCTTTTCATTTTTTTTCTCCTATGAGTTGCTTGTGGATAGCTTCTTAAATCAACCTTGGGAGTTGCACTTTCTGAGTGTTGCAGCCGCCTTGCTAACGATTATGTCTTTAACGGTATCTTTCTTTTTTGAATTAGACTTCATGGTCTTCTGTTCAGCTTGGAGTATAGCTTCTGTATCAGTGTGTTTGCAGCAGTTTTGGTGCTTGATTAGAAGTTGCTTTAAGACTTGAGCATTTTTGCATTTGTTCATCTTTGCGCATCAAGTTCTGATGGTACTTGTATTGAATTATCTTTTGAAATCAGAAACACTTAATTAGAGTACCACATTTGCTTATATAAAATTTATTTGCTTGTTATCATCAAAACACTACAAATATGATTAGAACCAAACTATATTCTAACAATAACTATATTAAAAGAAATAGCAGTGAAATTTTCTTTTTATCATAAATAACCTTACACATTAGATGAAGTAGAGAGTATAAAGCATAATGAAAGATATTGTGTTAGGGCAATTTTCCACCACTTTGTAATGTGAAGTTGTTCTCAAGTTTGATTAAACTCACAATTTGTGAAGGAATCATTTGTTGATTAGAAAGGAGAGTTTGATTTGCAACAACCATGCAGGTTAGATTCTCACTTATAATCATGTTTCTTTCATCCAAGTTTCTTTGAGGCATTTCATCAAACATCATGAGTACAGACTTAAAACAACATAACAACACAAATAGAAAAACAACAAAAACAAGAAATCACACAAACAAGAATAACACAAAGTCACAAATAAGAGGGACACATATTTTAGGACAATATTTTTTATAAATGTGACACTTATTTTGAGACGGGGGGAGTAATAAACAACTTTATTTCCTAATGAAATTTGGTTAGGAGCAGAAATTCTGTAGCACCGACTCCTCTAAAAAAAGTGTGTTTGTGTTAGTGTCGGTGTCTGAAATCGACACTGACACTTGTGATTACCTCTCATTTATTTATTTTTTAAAATTATTTTCGGTGTCGATGTGTCACTGTCAATGTCGTGTTTCTGGCTTCCATGCTTCATATATCGATGATGCTAGACTCCAGTTAAGAGGGATGCCATGCAGTTTCTTAATGATTTTTACACTTCAATATGGCTTCTTTTGTTGGAATTCGAATTTATTTAGTAGTCTAATACTCTAATATACAACAAAGTAAGAAGTTATAAAATCTCACACATTATGGTACAAATTTGAAAGAAATGGCGTAAAGATCATTAATATATTAAAACAGAATCCACACTTAGCGTCAAATTTTGAATAAAATATCGTCTAAATAGTTTGTAATCACATTATTTTCTTTTCTCTTTTTAACAAATATTATTTAATATATTAATTAATATTTAATATTAATTACTCCAATTCATTATTCTATCTTTAATTTCTATGTACTTTAACTATTCAATCAACAAAAATTACATAAAAAAATTTTCACGCATACAAATTTATTCATAAGTCGTCCCGTGCATCGCACGGGGTCAAAGTACTAGTTTAATTAAAAGACAGAATAATGTTTCAAAAATTAGTATTAGTTAATGTAGTAATATTATATATGTCATCTTTAGAATTTGGAATATTTCCACAAATATATTCAAGAGAACCAAAATACAAAAAATTTTAAATTATAGTCTATTCAAATGTGTCTGCGAAAAATCTGTTAAAAATAGGTACAAACAAAATGAAAGAATAATCCTGATATGATATGAATATGAGTATGAATGAATCTACTATTTTTTAATCCTTAACCAAATGACTCTCCTCTAATTTACCTTGATGATGATGATGATGATGATGATAAAGATAAAACATATATGGCAACATTTCTGATTGAGTGAACATGAATGAATAAAAAAAATAATCCACCTTGTAATTTAATTTTCTTTTTTTCATTTTCAAATGTAAATGGTGCAATGAATATAATTATCAATTTCAACTTAATGACAATACATGATATTATTTTATGAATTAAATCATCAAGTGCAAATTGATTCACTTGTTCCTTGTTTCTTGAATTCAATAATGCCATGGTGATGATGCAAATGGTTAATGTGATGTATGGACGGTTCATTATCATGAATTTTTTCCTTTTCTTTGTGAATATTTGTTGACTTTTAAATTGACTTTTAAAAATGAACAAAAAGATATGATGTACAAATTCTAAGCAATGGTGAACTCCATTGATGAAAACCTTGAACTACTAACAATCAATATGAAAGCGAAGAAGATTAATGAAGAAGGTGATTATGTTATTCATTGTTTGGGCAATCAGTTACAATTGTTACACTATATATAGTAAGCTTAGAACTATAACTAACCTAACTGAAAATATAACTAACAACCTAACTAGAACCAATCTAAAAGGGACAGCTGGCATTAGTCTAATTCTTCTTCTTTATTATCTGTTACCCCCCCTCCCCCACAAGCTTGAGGTTGGTATATATCTACCAAGGCAAGCTTGGACAAGCAGTTGAAAAAAGGTTTAGGGCCAAGGGCCTTTGTAAACACATCTGCATCCTGTGCATGGGAAGGAACTGGCAAGAGGCGCATGAGACCGGCCTGAATTTTCTCACGGACAAGATGACAATCAATGTCCAAGTGCTTAGTACGTTCGTGAAAAACCGGATTGGCTGAAATATGAAGAGCGATTTGATTATCACAGTAGAGGACAGGAAGACGGGATGGTTGTTGTTTGAGATCTTGGAAAAGAAAACACATCCATTGAAGCTCACGGGTAGCAGCAGCTAGTGCTCGATATTCAGCTTCAGCGGATGAGCAGCTTACAGTCACTTGTTTCTTTGATTTCCAGGAAACTAACGACTTGCCTATGAAGAAACAATAGCCAGAAATAGATCTTCATGTATCAATGCAGCCACCCCAATCAGCATAACTAAATCCAAGGATTTATAGTTCAGAAGAATGAGAGAGAAAGATGCCACGAGCGGGAGATCGCTTGAGATATTGAAGCACACTTAAAGTTGCTTTGTAATGTGATTCAGTAGGGGCACTCATGTATTGACTGAGTTTCTGTGTTGCAAAAGCAATGCCAGGACGTGTCATCAAGTAGATTAAGCGACCAACAAGTCTGTGGTAAGCAATCACGTCAGCAAAAGCTGAGCCAATGTCATGTGACAAGCGTGTGGCAGTATCCCAAGGTGTCGAGATAGGTTTACAACCAATGAGACCTGCGTCTTTCAAAAGATCTAAACAGTACTTGCGTTGACAAAGAGTTATCCCAGAGGAGGATCGAGCCACTTCAAGACCATGAAAAAATTTCAGTTGGCCCAATTCCTTTATACGAAAAGCTTTGTTCATAGCTATTTTCAAATCATCACAAACTTGTAAAGAGGTTCCTGCCAAAATAATATCGTCCACATACACAAGAAGTGTTGTGAAAGATGTGGAATCAAGTTTAATGAAGAGAGTACGGTCAGCATGGGCATCAATAAACCCCTGAGAATGAAGAAATTTGGTAAGTTTCTCAAACCATTGTCTACTTGCCTATTTTAGCCCATATAGAGATTTGATAAGCTTGCATACTTGACCTGGTTTAGAAGGAATAGATCCTTGAGGTATCTTCATGTAGATTGCCTCATGTAAATCCCCATGGAGAAAGGCATTATTAACATCAAGCTGATGTAAATGCCAGCCATGGATAGAGGATAGAGCTAGTAATACCCTGACTGTAGAAAGTTTGGAAACTAGAGAAAAAGTTTCAAAATAATCAAGGCCTTCAGTTTGAGTGAACCCTTGAGCGACCAACCTGGCTTTGAATCGTTCTATGGTACCATCCGCTTTCCTTTTAATCTTGTAAACCCATTTACTTCCAATAGTAGATGTATTTGGGGGAAGATCCACAAATTCCCAAGTGTTGTTGCTATGAAGAGCATCAATTTCACTTTCCATAGCCTGAATACACCTAGGATCTTTAGAAGCCATAGAATAGTTGGTAGGTTTAGTTTCAGATGCCAAGGCTAATATGTAGGCCTGATGTGATGGTGATATATTAGAACAAGATAAGTAGTCTTGAATAGGGTATTGACATGGAGAGGTAGTGATAGAACTGCAGATATAATCTTTCAAGTGTGCT
Source organism: Vicia villosa (assembly GCF_029867415.1). NCBI lineage: Eukaryota > Viridiplantae > Streptophyta > Magnoliopsida > Fabales > Fabaceae > Vicia > Vicia villosa. The sequence continues at coordinate 70,812 of NW_026706083.1, forward strand.
GGGGGAGAAGCATTTCTGCTAGATTTTCTAAGAGCAATAGGGGCAGGATTTGAAAGAATGTTATCCCTATTAGTCACAACATGTTGTGTGGAGTCATTATGTTCTAGAGGTTCAGATTCAACTGCAGGAGAGTCACTAGATATAGGGGAATCTACCTGGATATCAGAAATGCTCATAACATCATTTTGAATGCCAGGAACAATAGGAGCCAGATTCTCAGTATGAGAAGGAACATAAATTTGATGAGGTATCTCTGTAGAAGAATTAGCATGGCATGGAAATTCCATCTCAAAGAATTTAACATTTCTAGAAACAATGATTTCATGAGTAGAAAGATCAAGGAGGACAAAACCCTTCATACCGGACTTATAACCCAGGAAAGCACATTTCCTTGCTCGAGGGTCAAATTTGTGTCTATGAGCTGGTAGAGTATAGGCATAGCTAAGACATCCAAAAACTCTCAAAGAAGTGAGATTAGGCAACTCATTATACATTAGCTCATAGGAGGATCTATTGTGAAGCGGTTTTGTAGGGATTCTATTCATGATAAACAATGAATGTAACACTGCATAGGACCGGTATTTCTTTGCCAATCCAGCCTGAAACATAATAGCTCTACTTATATTCAGGCTTAAACGGATTTTAATATGTTACTTTCAACCTATTTTATAAATTTCGAAAAATTTGAACTCACATTTCTAAATTGCATAATAGAGCTAATATAAGTTTCCAATGCAAAAGAATTTACTGTAAATTTTTGTACTATCATTATCTCATCCTACAGTTCATTCAATTTGACACTTCTTACAAATTTAATGTTATGCTTAAGATGTTTGATTTTGATATCAAACTCTCACATTGTTTATTACGAGACACTGAAACAAACAAAAAAAGTAAAAGTTTGAAGAAAAAAATTGCAACAACATTCTTCCGTGTGGAATCACGATCAATGACAATGATATGAGGCATACTCTCTAGATCCTTCAATAAATTATGACACGTCTCTAAAGCCTAAATAATATTGTTTTTCTTTTCAAAATCGATAAAAGCAAAGACAATTAAATATGTAATTCATATAGAAGTAACACCAAAAATTCAAGCAAATGTAATCTGTATTTATTGTTCTTATAAGTGAAATTTGTATCACCCCAAATTTGAATTTTGTCGATTATAATAATTATTTATGATTATTATGTGATTTATTCGGTTTATTAAATTTTTGTGGGTGAAATTCTAGCACTTGCAATACATGTCATTGATGATGTCCCAACATCTGATCATGATATCAAGACAAATGTTACAACATATGTGAACAGACAGAACAAAACAAAACAGAGTCAAACCAGACTGTAATTATGCAGACATAAGTTACATAATGATAAACATCACTCAACACAAATCACAATGTCAGGATAGATGTCATGACATCGCCTGCTGACAGAACACACTTTTACCAATTAAAAAATCATGTAGGATTAAATTGCAGAATGGTAAATAACACAATCAATTGTTAACCAGTTCGGTGCAACATCACCTACTCTAGGGGCTACCAAGCCAGAAAGAAAATTCACTACAATAGTATTAGTTCAAAGCCTAAAGAGTCCCAATTTACAACTTCTCTCATAATCACTATCTCGTGTAACTTCTACCTAGAAATCACCATCTAGATATGAGAAATCACATCTCACTTCCAATCACCGCAGTGGTAAACCTACGGCCACAAACCTTGTGACTGGAATCAAAGAAACCTAATAGAAAGATTACACTTTCAAATACACAATACTCAGTTTTTCTTCAAAGCTTCAACAAAGAAAAATACTTGATCTTGCTTAAAAGCTCCAATCAAGAACAATACTCAACTCTATGCTTACAAGCTTTAAGAGTGAGAACAATAACTTGACAAACACTCAAGTAACAACCAATCTACCACATTGTATCAAAAGATATGGGGGCGACTTAAAACACAAGAGACTTTTCCCCTAATTTTACAATTGTGAAAGACCTAGTTACATTAGGTCTAGTTCCCTGTTTAAATATTACTCACCAGTCCACGGGCTTCGAAATCTTCACTCAAATATTACTTGATCCTTAAGTTGAGAGTTATAACAATTATGCAGAAAATCTGTTTGAATCTTTGAACAAATCTCCAAGTTTCCTAAATTGTCTCAACATCAAATTTTAGAAACTTTACTTCAGTTGGAGATTTGATTCACTTGTTCCAGATTAAATCTTCTTGAACTGCACAAATCATTGAGATATATCTGAAAGAGATATCACAAAATAAAATAAAATCTATCAAGATTTAAGACAGCCTGTACTGATGTTTTGGCTCAGCATGTCACAACATCTGTCAGAACATATGTCTTCAATGTAACCTTCACAGTCTGTTGTATCAGCTTGATCAAGATGTTATGACATCTTGCTCAGTATCTTGTCATGAACCATGTTTGGGCAAAATTGTTTTCTATCCTAAATCCATGGTACTAATAGTGGGGATAATGGTCCTTGAGTTAGGGACATAGTAAGGTAATTATAGGTGCATTTGAGTAAAATAATATATGGATTATATTATTAATTAATTATTAAAATCATTAGAAAATAGAATAAATTAGATGTGTAGAGATTTTAAGGACGATGTGGTTATTTGGAGAGTAAGTGAGGGCATATGAGAAAAATTCTAATTGGGATAATATTTCTTAATAATAAAAATAGAAATAGCGAATAAGGAAGATCATTCTAATCATACATGAAATTGGAGGAACGTGAGAAAAGAGGCTAGGGCAAAGAGAACTGGGAGAAGAATTCACCCATTAGAGCTTAGAGAAGCAATTGTTAGAGATAATCTAAGGTAAGTGTGGGTATTTGTGGTCGATTATGATTGATATGAGGGAAGTGAAGGATATAAAAACACTTAGAAAGGGGGGTTTTGAATAAGTGTGACTTTAAAAACTCGTAAGATAAAAACAATTAACACAATTATTTTTATCTTGGTTCGTTGTTAACAAAACTACTCCAGTCCACCCCCTTAGAGTGATTTACCTCAACTGAGGATTTAATCCACTAATCAATCTTGATTACAATGGTTTTCCACTTAGATACCTTCTAAGTCTTCTAGAGTATACTGATCACAACTTGATCACTCTAGGAATACACCACTTAGACAGCTTCTAAGTCTTCTAGAGTCTACTGATCTCATTGATCACTCTAGGAACCTTTTACAATCAATGTAAAATAAATGTTTACAAGAGTATTGAAATGCTTCTTAGAAAGCTATAATCACAACTGTGATATTTCTCTTAAGTTCTAAGCTTAACACTCACTAAGATATTACAATAGTTGTGAGGTTGAAGATGAAGTTCGTGAGTATTGAATTCAGCAGCGTTTCAGTATTTTTGCAAGAGTTGTTCAATTTGCTTCTGATCAGAACTTCATATTTAAAGGAGTTTGAGAAGATGACCGTTGAATTGCATTTTAAGCATTGCGTGAATATTACAGCTTTGCATTTAATGTTTTCACTATTTTGTCAACTACCTCGAGCTATGCTTTTCCTGCTTTTACTGACTTTGCCTTTTGTAGCTTCTAACGTTCCTTTTGTCAGTAAGAGATTAGACTTAATAACCTGTCATCTAGTACCAACTTCTGATCTCAGATTTGTGAATACAATGTTTGAATAATTAGAGTCATTTAGCTTGGTGCAGAGCATCTTCTTGTCTTCTGACTTTGAAGTGCTTGAGCGTGATACCATACGAACTTCAGTGCTTCTACTTCTGATCTCATGTTCTTCTGATGCTTCATAGACCATGTTCTGATTCTGCTTGACCATCTTTTGATGTCTTGCGAGAACATGTTCTGATGTTGCAATCTTGAATCTTCTGAATCAGTGCTTCTGAGCGCTGAATTTTGCATACTCTTTATATATTTCCTGAAATGGAAAATGCAAAGGATTAGAGTACCACATTGTCTTATACAAAATTCATATACATTGTTATCATCAAAACAAGAATATTGATCAGAACAAATCTTGTTCTAACAATCTCCCCCTTTTTGATGATGACAAAAACATATATAATTGATATGAATTTGCAATCAGAATATCAGATGACAAAAGACAATTACACAGATATAGCATAAAGCATATTATCAGAGTGTGTGAATATGTCTCCCCCTGAGATTAACAATCTCCCCCTGAAATAAATACTAGAAGAATTTATAAATAAAAGACTTCCCTGAGTATTTTTCATTTCAACAGAGACTTTCACTTCGCCTAGAACTTCAGAATATTCAGAGCTTCTGCTTCTAGCTTCCATAGGACAACTTCAGAGCTTTGAATTTCTTCTTTGTTGTCATAGCATGCTTGATTGAATCAGAACATTCTTGAATGTATCAGAGCATCTTTACATCCTGAAATGTTTCAGAACATACTAGACAAAAATATCAATCATGAATGTATCAGAGAATTCTTAATAAATAGCATGTATCAGAGCATTTAAGAGAAGAAAATGTATCAAAGCATATTCTGCCACGAGAATATCAGAACATTCTTCTTGCTTCTGATCTTGAAGCTTCACAGTACTAAGCTTGCTTCAATTTTCCAAGAACATGCTTCTTTATAGAATTGCTTTTCCTCATGTATTTGCTTCTCATGTTGAGCTTTTTCAGAATATCTTCAATCCTGCAAAAAATCTCAAAGACATATAACTAGCAAATAATGTTAGGAATGTTGAGACTTAATCCCAGCAACTAATATAATAAATCAAATCAATTATCATGTTTCTCCCCCTTTTTGTCATAACATCAAAAAGCAATAAAAGATTCAGATGATAAAAGACACATAAAGTGAAGAAGATAATGATTTCATTAATCAACAAAATATCAGAAGTACAGGAGGGATAGAAGCAGATGCAAGAAACAGATGCATAAAACAAGAAAACATCTAAGACCAAGACAGACTACGACTAGCCAAGCTTAGAAGCTAACAGGGCCATAAGTGTTTTAATCTCAATAGTGCTTTTTGTCTGCGTCTTCATGAAAGATCTGAACTCATTGTGAGTATCCTCATGCTTGTCCAAACGAGAAGCAAGATCAACTTGATTCTGTTGAAGAGCCTTCATGGTGTCTATCAGAACAGAAGGTCCAGCAGAAGAAGCATCAAATCTATTGTCCAGGACAGTAGGATTCTCAGCAGCAGCATCAACCATGAGAACATCATCTTTATTTTCCTTAATAGTAGTGAAATAGGCACTTCAACCAGAATTTTTTTTCTATGGCCAAGGGATTTGCTTGATCATCATCGATATCCATATGTTTAGAGGATGCATAACAGGGAGCATTGCTGATCACTGGAGAAGGCTTTAACGCCCAGAGATCCATCACTAGTGTGATGACAGCATTCAGACACTCAGCAAATTTTTCATTAGTATGAGTACGCCATACTTCCTTGAGTTTGAGAGATTCAAAGTTGAATCTCCTTCTGAACGCATCCCAAATGGCTTTTGAGGCCACTAGGCTCCCGTTTGTTGCACAATCAGCTTTTAGTCTTGTAATCCAACCCTGCATCTCTGTTTCAAAATTCTTAAATAATATGTCAACATCTGTTGAGGTAGGTTCAGGATGTTGAGGATCAGTTGGTTGTAGGTTCAGGTTCAGGGGATTGTTCTTGTTATGGTCCAAGAGATTGTTCGGGTTTAGGATCAAGGGATTTTTCTTGTTGAGTTTCGGGCAATTCGGTTGGCTGGGGTTCTTGAGAGGAAACTTCTTTTGTGATTAGATGTGAGTCTGTTGTATTGACTGGTGAGTTTTGTGGTGATGGTGAGGATGAGATAATTTGTACTTCTGATGATAATGGAATGGAAATGTGTTGTGGGAAGTGAGTTGAGGTAGTTTTAGTTGGGTGTGGTTGTGAGTTTGTGATTGATTCAGAGATGTGTTGTGCACAGGAATATCAGGCATTATCATAGCTAGGGGTCTGGTGATGCCAGGGATGTTCCATGATCCTTGATGCCATTCATAAGATTTTGGAATTTGGTTTGAAAGTTAAGGTCTGATCTCATAGGATTCTGGACAGGCTTTTTCAATAGGAGTTGGTTGAACTTTTTCTAGTGAAGGTGTTGTCTCTGGTTTTGAAGGAATAGGAAGTACTTTCTCTTTTGGTGGTGGATTTTCTTGTACTTTTGAGGGTGAAAGTTGTTTGTCTGTTTGGGGTGAGAGTTCTGATGTATTTTGATTTGTTGGTGTGGGAGCAAGGACAGAATTTTCCGGTTGGTTTCCTGGTGTAATTATTGTTTGAGTTTCATCAAATGGCACGGGTGAGGATTCCTTTTGAAGTTCTTTTTCTGCTAGGGTTTTTGCGGTGGTTGAATTAGTGATATGGGAAGTTGGAATTGAGGCTTCTTGTTGCTGAGTGATAATGGTGTTGGTTTCTTGTGATTTAGATGGTTCAGTTGGCTCTGATGTTGGTTCAAAATTATATATGCCTGATAGTAGTTGGGCAATGTTTTGATCTTGTTGATCAAAAGTTTGTTGAGGTGAGATTGGTTCAGATGTTTGAGATGGACAAGGTTTGGAAATTTGATGGTCATGGATTTTAGTAGATTGGTATTCCAATGGTTCAGATGTTTCAATATTATCATAATTAATAGCAGAGATGAGAGTGGAAGGATTACCTGAATACTTTTTCTTCTTTCTCTTTTGATCTTTGGAAGTTTTGGTAGAGGTTCCTTCTTCTCCAACCTTTCTCTTCTTGGATTTCCTCTTTTTCTTCTGAACTTCTGGAATAGGGTCGTTTCTTCCCTGAAACCATGTTGGATCAATTGGTATGCCTGCCTGCTTGTTTAGTTTGATGAAGTTAAGAATGATCTCAAGAGTGTCTCCAGCATTGAACAGGGGAAAGTCATCAATCTGAACTCTTCTTTGAGTAATGAAGCTTGCTGTATAATGAGTAGGTGTACAGACAATTTCCCTGATGATGTTCATTTTCTTCAGATTCTTCCCACTTAGAGTTTTTCCACAAGTTGGGTCTAACTCTTGCAGCAGGTTTGCCTCTTCTAAATGAGCTATTAGGCCATTTTCTGTCAGAATATCTGAAATCAGCCTTGAAAGAGGAATCCAGGTTTTCTGACACTTAACCTTTTGATTTTCTCTGGATTCGTAGACATGAACCCACAAATGTCTGAAGAGAATGTATGATAGATCAATCTTGATATCTGTTGCACCCCAAAATTTGCCCACCCTAATTTACTTATAATTGGCTTAAGCACTGCATTCATTTACATACATTCATCAAGTCATCTAACACTCACGCACTCATTTAACCAATAACTTGGCGTTTGATAAGGAACATGGAACAAATTAAGGTTTCACTTAAGTATTGTCACAAGGTAAATTATTCCCTCAAAGATAGTATCTGGCGGTTAATCAAGGTCATGGTTAGTTCAGGTCTTTTGGAACAATGCATTTATGTGGAATTCTTGAAGCACGACGTATTCGTTGTTTGTCATACAAGTTTTTAATTTGGATATGGAATGCAAGTTTGAAGTTGATTTAAATTGAAAATTTGTTCAAAAGGATGGAAGTCTCAATGATACAAAGCTTAGAACATTCATTGGTTTACAAGCTACAGGTTCAACAAATAAAATCAACATATTTATGAGGAAGTGCACCTTTCATTATCGTTGGCCAAAATTCCATTCATTTCAAATACAACAAATTACAAGCCTACTATTCATTACAAAGACCATACACATATCCAAAAATCCAAATATTCACCATCTTGTTCACACACACATCTACAAATCCTAATTCTCCTACAAAACATCACATCTCCATGCTTCCACCAAGCTTCTATGTGATCCTCCAAGAAACCTGAAACGATTCACAATAAAACCAAGGCACTACGACTTTACCAAAACCAAAATTGGTCCCGGCTCCTCCATAAAATCAAATTCAGCCCTGCAGCATACCAAAATAACTTTGTATCAGTCACAAAAAAGGAAATGGAGGGAAGAAAATACATAGCCAGTTCAGAACAGAATATTTATATACAAAAAGTCAGTTCAGAGTTACACCTATAACCTAACTAATATCCCAGTTTGAAGTGTCATAAAAAGAACTTCCATGTACCACCATAATTCTAACCCATCATCAATACTCAAAGATAGTACATAACCATTAGCTTCAGAAGTCTAAACCAGTCCCTACACAACCTACCAATTCAAACCAGTAGCCCTTCACACCAATTTCAACCATATACAAATTCACATAACAATAACCATTCACCTTTACTAACAGCCAACAGAAACCACCCTTTTTAATTAACCCCTGTACCAATTAAACACATTTACTATAACCATCCCCTAACAGATTTTTAACCATCTAATTACTACTACCAACAATAATACTCCATCACTTACCCTATGACAGCCTTGTACCTGCACACATCAGCATACATACACATCAAAAAGAAACCATTTGCATTCACATCAGTTCAGAATGTACACAAACAAATCCAAACTGCACTAGTATAAAAGCCCTGCATACAGAAAGTAGAACCATCTTCAATACTACCCTACACCAACCCTAAACTATCTAACAGTTTTCATAACCATCATAACAGAATTCCCTAACTGATTTAACCAATTCAGTTACAAACTATAACCTATAACTAACCTCTGTTCATAACAGAATCTAACTGTCAAAACAGAATGTCTAACCACCTGTAACAAACTCTAACAGATCCTAACAACCTCTCTAACCACCTCTAACAGAATGATAACAGAAGAAGAGAAGGGAAGTTACCTCAACAATTCAATCTCCTCCTATAAAACTAGAACTTCTCTTCAATCACAGGGTCTCCACCATTTTTGATCCTCACTCCATTCATTCTCCATCTTCATCATTCATCATCACTTCCCTCACCAAATTCAGAACCTTCAACCATTTTTCTACCTCCTCCACCATTTTTGTTTCTCAGTTTCAATTCTCTTCACCATTCCTTGATTCTCTTGCTCACCAATCAGCTTCCATCTTTTCCACGACTTCATCACCACCTTCACATTCTCCATCCAACACAATCGCTCTCTCTTTGAATCAATCTTCAATCATCACTAAGAACTCTTCAATCTTCACCATTAACCTGCAAAATCAATCAACAACACAACAATCACCCATCACTGAATCATTACCTTATAGTGCCGAGTTCCAGAAGCATCTTTGCGAGAAACATACAGTGAATCACGCTCGAAATCGCGAAACGCGTTGGAGATGTGGCCGCTGCGCTATTATCGGGGTTGTGTTTGTCCGGTGGCACCGTGAGTTTGTGAATCAGAGAAGAAAGGTCGAATTCTGACGCCGTCTGGTTCTCGAGTGGAGAAGGGAAGAGGCGTCGTCGCGAAAGACCAAAAGCAGAGACGAGAGAGATGAGAGGCGACATCGGAGATCGTAAACAGAGAGACGACATCGATTTGCTTTGTTCACGGCGGTGAGCAGCTTAATTTCATCGGAGCAAGGGAGGACTCACCGGCGCCGTCATACAGAAGAGGGAGAAGGTCTGAGTTCATTCCAAAGGTCACAATTCTAACCTAATTCCCCTTTCTTTCTCTTTTATTAAGTTATTAGTGATTAGGCATAAAAATCTGGTAATTGTGAATTAAAGGTGCATAATCTTGATTTGATTAAAATTAACATATAGTTGGATTGAAATTTAGCCCTAGATTAGAAAATCTGAAAACAATAATACTGGATCAATTCAATTATCTTTGGGCCACACGAATTAGTGTACACACCCCCCCTCTGGGCCCATGCTCTTTTTGACACACAAAATCCTGCAACTACAATAACCTGTTTGGGCCAAATCCCTGGGCCCAGGGCATGCTTCTTGCACCCATAATCTCAACTGACACCCCCTGTTTCCCTTATTCTTAATTTAGTTTTAATTAGATTTCTACCATTTTTCTTTAGGTGATAAATGCTATTTCTTCTCCTATTAATTCTTAGACCTTAATGCAATTTTGTCACATAAAAAACCATAAAAATAATAGCCCTTTAAATTCGACTTTTTGAACTATTTTGAATCGTTCACTTTCATGTCTTGTACCATATTCTCAAGTGTTTATGTTAGCCATTTTACACTAATGCTTGTATCGTTATTTACTTGTATTTTTACTTGTAATTTCGATCTCCGCTTATGCTTATATTCTCATGTCGCTTTTTGCTCCTAACCATTAGGTAGAAACCATGACAACTTTAGAACTTAGAAGTTCCCTTCATAACATTAAGCTAGTTATTCATTTTAGGCTAGTTTTCTTCTTCTTTTTCTTTTCAACTTTAAAACATTTAATAAAGGAAGAGGCGGATCACACTTCACTAAAGGTGGGAGAGAAATGAGTGGGATTCATTCCCTAATCTGTTTCTCAATCACTTAGTGGGAGAGAAATGAGTGGGATTCATTCCCTAATCTGTTTCTCGATCACTATGTAGAGAAATGAGTGGGATTCATTCCCTAATCTGTTTCTCGATTTCTATGTAGAGAAATGAGTGGGATTCATTCCCTAATCTGTTTCTCGATCATTATGTAGAGAAATGAGTGGGATTCATTCCCTAATCTGTTTCTCTACCATTTTATGTGATTCAACTCGCAGATTAATTCCCCTTAAAAAACATCAATAAAAACATTTAAAATACTTAATAAAGGCTCAGACCTAAACAAAGTAATGAAGTGGTGCGAAACCTTGTATTGGGTTTTGTTCATCATGAAGTTACATAAAAAACACAAACAAATCCTCTCTCTTCTTTCTCTTGCCTCCGAGGCATTCTTTCTCTTGCCTTCAGGGCATTCTTTCTCCTAATCGGACACGTTATTTCCGCTCCATTCCCAGCTTAAGACTCCAGAGGTCGAGCAGCGGAGTGCGAATGTAACTGTTCAACTAAAAAACACAAAAACAAACAAAAAATAAAGAGCCGAACTACGGCGCTCTGATTCCTGAAAAGGATACGTAGGCATTAGGTCGCGGGGCCTAAGCGAGCACAACTATTTAAAAACCTTATTTTCCCCGTGTTTCTTTTCTTTCATTTGCATGCATTCCCTTAGTAATTAAGCTTTAGATTTATACACCCTTAGAATAGAACAAACATAGGTGGATACCATCGAGTACGATGGGCGTGAGGGGTGCTAGTACCTTCCCCTCGCGTAACCGACTCCCGTACCCTATCTCTGGTCGAAAGACCTTCCCTTTTTTTATGCCAGGTTTTCTGATATTCCTTTCCCTCTTTGGGATAAATATATTAGTGGCGACTCTGTCTGATTTTTCGCGAGCGTGCGACAGCTGGCGACTCTGCTGGGGACTCTAGCTTAGTCGATCCTAGCTTTTGTTTGTTTTCCTTTCTTTGGGTGTTTATTTATTACTTTATTGCTTTATTGCTCTACTGTTTTATTGCTTTATTGCTTTATTTCTTTATGCCTTGCATTTTATTTTCATATACTATGATTATTATTATGCTATTCTGTTGGGATGGGATGTTACTGATTTGAGGTAAAAGGCCCAATACCCAGGCCAGAGTGATACTTAGGCTACCTAGGACAGAGTGGATAGTCATGACGCCAACAGAATGTCAGGTTCTGTTGATTGCGATCATGAGACCCACGACCAGTTGAGGTTCAAATGGGATACCATTGTTGGCATGTATTTGCAACAATGATGGTGTCTCAGGAGAACTGTTAACGCTGGAGACCTTTTGACCTACCTTGTACTAGATCATACCTGTGAGAGGGGTTGGGAAATTTGTTTTGCAGGAAAACATGCCTCCATCCTACCCTAAGCCATTCAGACTATCTATCATAATCAACGTCGAATCTCTGAATCTGGAGGCTTGACTTTATGTGACTTATGCAAAGGTTATCTATCAGAATCAACGTCGAACCTCTAAATCTGGAGGGTTCGACCATCTTTGACTTATGCACAAGTTGTTTATCCAGAAAGCAACGTCGAACCTCTGAATCTGGAGGATTCGACCATATCTTATTGACCATGAGAAGTTGTTATCCAAGAGGCCTTGATCCTTGATCCTGATTTATGATACATTTGCATCTTCATTGACATTTTTGCATTCATGCATGTGCATCCATGGTTACCAAGACTCTTACCACTGTTCCTCTCCATCAGATCAGTCAAGACGATTCCTCCACACCGATATCTGACAAGAGCTCACAGAAGAAGAATTATGGAAAATTACAAATAAGATCAAGCTACCATCAGAAAACTCCATGCCCCCTAAAGGGGGCACCTTCCACCACTAGAGCCTGAAGACTTTGTGTTTGTCAGAGAACATTTCATTTGCATCAAAATAAGGACAATCTTGCCATTGTTTAGATTTCTCTAGTATTTTCAATTGTACTATTTTCGTTGTTATCAAGTACGTCTCATTGTAAGAAACTCATTCTGTTTGAATAAATAAAAATAATGTAATATACATGTTTTTCTCAAACCATTTCATCTTTGTCATTATGTTCATTGATACTTCACTCATTTGTCTTAAGCAACTAAAAAAGGAGAATGATGAAAATCAAAAATACATGAATCACTAATTGTATGCCTTTGGAACAAGATCCTGCTGACGATGTACAGGCATTGTTTCCATTCCTAAACACCGGAGTTATAAGGGAGTGAAACCTTCGTCAACCCCTTTGAGCCTAAGGAGTAGTAGTTTCTTTTCAAAAAATACAAAACCCTCAATATTAACCAGGGGCAGGGTAGTTTTCAGTCGGTGCGACCGAGCGTTCAACTTTCAGATATTCCATCAGAGGATCAATCATATTCTATCTTTCACAAAAAAGGGAAGAGCACAATCCACAATGGATGTCTCTCATTCACTAAGAAGAAGGCAATCACAACCTTTTCTTCAAGTCAATCACAAAAGTCATACAACTTGTTCCCGAACGAGACAAAAAAGAATGAAAAGAAAGTTATGAATCATGATAAAAAAGAAAGAAACAATAGCCCGCTAAGTCAAAAAGAAGGAAAAGCTTTGAAGCAAATGACTTAGGCAAAAATTAGGGCATATCCCGCTGGACAACGAAAACCAAAATCAAAAGAAGCTTTTTGTCCAGGCAAAAGTTAGGGAAAGCAAAAGACAAAGCAAAGGAAAAATCCTCCAAGGGACAAGTTGTTGTGACCATCAACAAAAGCACCATAGGGTGACTGCCACTTCCATCAAAACCATCAAGGATCCTCATCCGTCACAATCCTTCCTGAAAGGCGAACACTCGTGTCGAACTAGCTGAACGTAGGATTGGAGAACATCACGAAGAAGGGGTGGGTTAAGTAGAACTTGAGCCTTTATCCTTTGTTTCTCAAACCGTGAACCCGACCACGTTACAACCCTCAAAAGTCCTAATTGAAGCAGGGTTCGTTCCGAAAGCATACAAACTGTAAAATCATGCCAAAACTAACTCCTAAATGTTGCTTGTCACTTGTGTTAGTATCAGTACAACATTTTGACAAATAAAACTTTTCTTTTGAGATTAACATGTGCATTGCATTCTCATTATCTTTTTCAAAACAGAATCGTCTCTAATCTAAAAGTAAGTACTTGATACCAAGGAAGGTTCAACATTGAAATTCCATCGAGTAGTCTTACAAAGGCAAAGGTTGGTCATCCGCTGAGCAAATATCTGAAGCAATCCATTAGGTGAAAAAATTCCTTTCAATCTGGGGCATTCATTCCATGATCAACACTGGGGCAGACCATTGCAAATCTCCATGATTCAAGCACTATCAAAGTTCTATCTCAAGAGATCATACAAGCTGGGGCAAGCTAGTAGCAAGTCATTTCTTCATCTTCAATCGAGTTTCAGATGTCAAAACAGGTGTCGAGGAGTCAAGCCAAACACTTCACCTTCACAAGGGCTATCCTTCAAGCTATGATATTTCTACAAAGGCACTCTCCATCCATCCCTGGTACCTTGGAAACAAATCATTCCAGTCATAAACATACATGCATCATGCATATCATTGCATTCTCATTGGCATCTCTCACAATGATCCAATCATCAATAAAGCAGGGGCATCCACCCTATCTTGAATCAAGCAGAGTTTCAAAACTCCATCCAATCTATTCCCCATACAAAGCAGAAACCCTGAACGATCATTCAGTACACTGCATATAGAATTCATTGCATTGCATCTCCAGAAGTGCACAAATAAATCAAACATTGCATATGAAGCATAAGCCAAGTTACTCATCAGATGAGGTCCCTACAAAGTATTCAAGTTGATATTCCACTTGATCACTCAGAGTTACCACTGTGGTGTCATCTTCCAAAGTCAATCATGTTCGTCTTTCTTCAACCCAGAGTTGATGTTTTTGTGTTCAACCCAGAGTTGACTTTCCCTCCATCTTTTAACCCCGAGTTAATTATCTTTTCCCACTCAACCTAGAGTTGACGGTTATCTTTTATTCAACCCAGAGTTGATCCTCCTCTTTTTTCCCACTCAACCCAGAGTTGATGGTTATCTTTTATTCAACCCAGAGTTGATCCTTCTCTTTCCCTCTCACCCAGAGTTGACGGATATATTTTCTCCTTTACCACTCAACCCAGAGTTGACGGTTACCTTTTGTCATTTTCCACTCAACCCAGAGTTGATGGTTATCCCTTATTCAATCCAGAATTGATTCCTTTCCCACTCAACCCAGAGTGGATGGTTATCCCTTGTTCAATCCAGAATTGACGGTTATCTTTTTTCCTTTACCTCTCAACCCAGAGTTGACGGTTATCTCATGTCTTTCCCACTCAACCCAGAGTTGACGGTTATTTCTTATTCAATCCAGAATTGATTTGTCTTTCCCACTCAACCCAGAGTTGACGGTTATCTTTTATTCAATCCAGAATTGATTTCTCTTTCCCACTCAACCCAGAGTTTACGGTTATTTCTGATTGTTCATCCTTCTCCTTTCAACCCGGAGTTGAATTATTTTCTCTCGACCCAGAGTTGATGTCTATCTCTTGTCTTCAACCCAGAGTTGATATTCTTGCTTTCTCTCTCAACCCAGAGTTGATGCCTATATCTTGTCCTATTAATACTGATTTCCCCTTTCCGTTCTCAACCCAGAGTTGATGTTTACCTCTTGTCCAACCCAGAGTTGACCCACTATTCCTCTTCAACCCAGAGTTGAGTTCTATTTCACTTCTAACCCAGAGTTAATTTGATCAATCCAGAATTGATGCATCTTCCTCAGTGGATTTGACACCCTTTCTTCCCCAGTGGATCACATTTCTAATCAGGCAAATTTTCAGGTTCTCTTGATATTTAATCTTCTTCTACCTTGAATGATCGAAAGGCCAACACCAATCTCACATTCAGGTTTAAGACGATTAAATAGGGGCAGCTGTTGCACCCCAAAATTTGCCCACCCTAATTTACTTATAATTGGCTTAAGCACTGCATTCATTTACATACATTCATCAAGTCATCTAACACTCACGCACTCATTTAACCAATAACTTGGCGTTTGATAAGGAACATGGAACAAATTAAGGTTTCACTTAAGTATTGTCACAAGGTAAATTATTCCCTCAAAGATAGTATCTGGCGGTTAATCAAGGTCATGGTTAGTTCAGGTCTTTTGGAACAATGCATTTATGTGGAATTCTTGAAGCACGACGTATTCGTTGTTTGTCATACAAGTTTTTAATTTGGATATGGAATGCAAGTTTGAAGTTGATTTAAATTGAAAATTTGTTCAAAAGGATGGAAGTCTCAATGATACAAAGCTTAGAACATTCATTGGTTTACAAGCTACAGGTTCAACAAATAAAATCAACATATTTATGAGGAAGTGCACCTTTCATTATCGTTGGCCAAAATTCCATTCATTTCAAATACAACAAATTACAAGCCTACTATTCATTACAAAGACCATACACATATCCAAAAATCCAAATATTCACCATCTTGTTCACACACACATCTACAAATCCTAATTCTCCTACAAAACATCACATCTCCATGCTTCCACCAAGCTTCTATGTGATCCTCCAAGAAACCTGAAACGATTCACAATAAAACCAAGGCACTACGACTTTACCAAAACCAAAATTGGTCCCGGCTCCTCCATAAAATCAAATTCAGCCCTGCAGCATACCAAAATAACTTTGTATCAGTCACAAAAAAGGAAATGGAGGGAAGAAAATACATAGCCAGTTCAGAACAGAATATTTATATACAAAAAGTCAGTTCAGAGTTACACCTATAACCTAACTAATATCCCAGTTTGAAGTGTCATAAAAAGAACTTCCATGTACCACCATAATTCTAACCCACCATCAATACTCAAAGATAGTACATAACCATTAGCTTCAGAAGTCTAAACCAGTCCCTACACAACCTACCAATTCAAACCAGTAGCCCTTCACACCAATTTCAACCATATACAAATTCACATAACAATAACCATTCACCTTTACTAACAGCCAACAGAAACCACCCTTTTTAATTAACCCCTGTACCAATTAAACACATTTACTATAACCATCCCCTAACAGATTTTTAACCATCTAATTACTACTACCAACAATAATACTCCATCACTTACCCTATGACAGCCTTGTACCTGCACACATCAGCATACATACACATCAAAAAGAAACCATTTGCATTCACATCAGTTCAGAATGTACACAAACAAATCCAAACTGCACTAGTATAAAAGCCCTGCATACAGAAAGTAGAACCATCTTCAATACTACCCTACACCAACCCTAAACTATCTAACAGTTTTCATAACCATCATAACAGAATTCCCTAACTGATTTAACCAATTCAGTTACAAACTATAACCTATAACTAACCTCTGTTCATAACAGAATCTAACTGTCAAAACAGAATGTCTAACCACCTGTAACAAACTCTAACAGATCCTAACAACCTCTCTAACCACCTCTAACAGAATGATAACAGAAGAAGAGAAGGGAAGTTACCTCAACAATTCAATCTCCTCCTATAAAACTAGAACTTCTCTTCAATCACAGGGTCTCCACCATTTTTGATCCTCACTCCATTCATTCTCCATCTTCATCATTCATCATCACTTCCCTCACCAAATTCAGAACCTTCAACCATTTTTCTACCTCCTCCACCATTTTTGTTTCTCAGTTTCAATTCTCTTCACCATTCCTTGATTCTCTTGCTCACCAATCAGCTTCCATCTTTTCCACGACTTCATCACCACCTTCACATTCTCCATCCAACACAATCGCTCTCTCTTTGAATCAATCTTCAATCATCACTAAGAACTCTTCAATCTTCACCATTAACCTGCAAAATCAATCAACAACACAACAATCACCCATCACTGAATCATTACCTTATAGTGCCGAGTTCCAGAAGCATCTTTGCGAGAAACATACAGTGAATCACGCTCGAAATCGCGAAACGCGTTGGAGATGTGGCCGCTGCGCTATTATCGGGGTTGTGTTTGTCCGGTGGCACCGTGAGTTTGTGAATCAGAGAAGAAAGGTCGAATTCTGACGCCGTCTGGTTCTCGAGTGGAGAAGGGAAGAGGCGTCGTCGCGAAAGACCAAAAGCAGAGACGAGAGAGATGAGAGGCGACATCGGAGATCGTAAACAGAGAGACGACATCGATTTGCTTTGTTCACGGCGGTGAGCAGCTTAATTTCATCGGAGCAAGGGAGGACTCACCGGCGCCGTCATACAGAAGAGGGAGAAGGTCTGAGTTCATTCCAAAGGTCACAATTCTAACCTAATTCCCCTTTCTTTCTCTTTTATTAAGTTATTAGTGATTAGGCATAAAAATCTGGTAATTGTGAATTAAAGGTGCATAATCTTGATTTGATTAAAATTAACATATAGTTGGATTGAAATTTAGCCCTAGATTAGAAAATCTGAAAACAATAATACTGGATCAATTCAATTATCTTTGGGCCACACGAATTAGTGTACACACCCCCCCTCTGGGCCCATGCTCTTTTTGACACACAAAATCCTGCAACTACAATAACCTGTTTGGGCCAAATCCCTGGGCCCAGGGCATGCTTCTTGCACCCATAATCTCAACTGACACCCCCTGTTTCCCTTATTCTTAATTTAGTTTTAATTAGATTTCTACCATTTTTCTTTAGGTGATAAATGCTATTTCTTCTCCTATTAATTCTTAGACCTTAATGCAATTTTGTCACATAAAAAACCATAAAAATAATAGCCCTTTAAATTCGACTTTTTGAACTATTTTGAATCGTTCACTTTCATGTCTTGTACCATATTCTCAAGTGTTTATGTTAGCCATTTTACACTAATGCTTGTATCGTTATTTACTTGTATTTTTACTTGTAATTTCGATCTCCGCTTATGCTTATATTCTCATGTCGCTTTTTGCTCCTAACCATTAGGTAGAAACCATGACAACTTTAGAACTTAGAAGTTCCCTTCATAACATTAAGCTAGTTATTCATTTTAGGCTAGTTTTCTTCTTCTTTTTCTTTTCAACTTTAAAACATTTAATAAAGGAAGAGGCGGATCACACTTCACTAAAGGTGGGAGAGAAATGAGTGGGATTCATTCCCTAATCTGTTTCTCAATCACTTAGTGGGAGAGAAATGAGTGGGATTCATTCCCTAATCTGTTTCTCGATCACTATGTAGAGAAATGAGTGGGATTCATTCCCTAATCTGTTTCTCGATTTCTATGTAGAGAAATGAGTGGGATTCATTCCCTAATCTGTTTCTCGATCATTATGTAGAGAAATGAGTGGGGTTCATTCCCTAATCTGTTTCTCTACCATTTTATGTGATTCAACTCGCAGATTAATTCCCCTTAAAAAACATCAATAAAAACATTTAAAATACTTAATAAAGGCTCAGACCTAAACAAAGTAATGAAGTGGTGCGAAACCTTGTATTGGGTTTTGTTCATCATGAAGTTACATAAAAAACACAAACAAATCCTCTCTCTTCTTTCTCTTGCCTCCGAGGCATTCTTTCTCTTGCCTTCAGGGCATTCTTTCTCCTAATCGGACACGTTATTTCCGCTCCATTCCCAGCTTAAGACTCCAGAGGTCGAGCAGCGGAGTGCGAATGTAACTGTTCAACTAAAAAACACAAAAACAAACAAAAAATAAAGAGCCGAACTACGGCGCTCTGATTCCTGAAAAGGATACGTAGGCATTAGGTCGCGGGGCCTAAGCGAGCACAACTATTTAAAAACCTTATTTTCCCCGTGTTTCTTTTCTTTCATTTGCATGCATTCCCTTAGTAATTAAGCTTTAGATTTATACACCCTTAGAATAGAACAAACATAGGTGGATACCATCGAGTACGATGGGCGTGAGGGGTGCTAGTACCTTCCCCTCGCGTAACCGACTCCCGTACCCTATCTCTGGTCGAAAGACCTTCCCTTTTTTTATGCCAGGTTTTCTGATATTCCTTTCCCTCTTTGGGATAAATATATTAGTGGCGACTCTGTCTGATTTTTCGCGAGCGTGCGACAATATCTTCACCAAGACAGTATAAAAGGAAGTGTTGATCGGTATTGATATAATCTAAGGAGCTTGTTGCTTTTCGATGAAAGATACAGCCCAAGAAGATTTTTTCCCAAACTTGGTAATACTCCTTCAAATTTTTGAATTTTGAAGAAGGTTTCCCATCCATAAAGATTTCAGTATAAACTGCTTCCATATCTGGTCTTCCGCAGCAACTCCAACTACTCCTTCTCCTTTAAGACCGATTAACTGTCTGATTAGATTTTCTATAATGACAATTTGTTTACCCATGACAAAAGATAGAATATTTTTTGGTGTAGTAACCGCATGATTCCAAAATTCTTTAACAAGATAAGGGAAAACTGGCCCAATCAACCGATTAAAGAAGTTTCCCCATCCTTGAAACTTAACTGCTGGAAGCAAGTCAAGTCCATTTTCTTTGATATTTTCCAAATCAACCATGTATTCACATATTACTTCTAATTTATCCACAGGAACAAGCATGGTTCTTTGAGGTTCAACATAACCTTTGGTTTGATGGCGGTTGGAGATAGTAATCGGGTTTTGATGGGATGATGAAGCGGATGCCATTGATGTGCGATTGCAGTTTCTTGCGAAGGAGAGAAAGAGGAAGCAAGTTACGTGTAGGGTTTTGAAAAAACAAAGGAACGAAAGGAAGATTGAACGGTTTCAAAAGCTATTTATAGGATAAGCACATGCAATAAAAAATAAAATAAAAAATTTATAAAGAAAATTAATTGGAGTTTTAGGAAAAACATAAAAGGATTTTTATTCGATTTTAAAGATATAATCATGGTAAACAATTAATGAATCCAATAATCAAGGGAGAGAACGTGACTTATGAAGTGGTTGGAACAGTTACCTAGAGCTTCGTCACCATACCTTGCAAGCATGATTTTTTTAGAAACTTACACACGTGTTCACAACTTAAAGTAAGTGTGATACAGTCTTTTGTATTAAAAACTTCTGAGCCATGAACTTCTGAACCAGGTAGTTCAGATAAATTTCTTTGAAAATTATCTGGTTTCCTGTCGCTACCGCGAAAATTAATAGAGTCACCACTAATATATTTATCCTGAAAAGGAAGGGAATGCCAACAAACCACAATACAAAACAACGGTCTCACGACCAGAGAAAAAGGGTAAGGGAGTCGGTTACGCGAGGGGAAGGTATTAGCACCCCTCGCGCCCATCGTACTCGATGGTATCCATGCTAGTGTCTAAATCTATGGGTGTGTAACAAATCTACGCTAATCTGGACTAAAATGAATGCAGAATGTAGGGAAAAGAAAGAGTTATACTCGCACGGGCCCTACCCCACTGCCTACGTATCCTTTTTGAGGAATCAGAGGTACCATAGCTCGGCTAACTAGTTTCTGTTTGTTTTGTGTTTTTTAGGTGAACGAGTTACATTCACACTCCGCTGCTCGACCTTTGGAGACTTATGCTGGGAATGGAGCGGAAATAACAAGCTCTTAAGAAAAGAAAATCAAAGAGTGTGGTTTGTGTTTTAAAGAATGCATGAGGAAGACCTAAGCTAAGGGGGAAAGCTTGCTACCTAATGTTATCATACAAAGGGTACAAGTCTAAACTAAGCTAGCCACCTACGAAGGAAAGGGAAAGCAAACAATTGTATCACACAAACGAGGTCCGCTCGTAAAGAAAACAAACCAATGGTACTGACCGAGTGGTAGAAAAGTGGTCCCGCCATAGCCAAGGGGAGCGAATCACCCGAGTCAACCAAGCATCAGACCTCGCGAAAATGATCGGGCCATAGACAAGAGGAGCGGATCCCTCTCAGCAACCAAGCCGTCACGGATCGGAAAGGAAAACGGTGCGTGCGTACACCGAGCATCAACGTCGAACAACGCGAGCTATAGGAAGTGCGGGGGTCCGGTTGCATGAACCCTTTTCCTGACATACTCGATAACAAGATCTTGTGCAGGTTCAGAAGCGAGCAACGCGTAGCGTGCGCATACTGAACAGACTTGATGAGACTAGGCGGGGGTTGATTGCTAACCCTTTCTGCATGCCTTCCATGAGGACTTAACGGAGTTCCAAATAGGACTTATTACACCGTGACTCCCTGCCGCAAAGCACAAACATAAACACACCGACAAAAACAGAGCCTCTTTCGAAGACTTGGCCAGATGCATGTCTAGGTCCTACTTCTCATGTTAAAGGATGATGCGAGAAAGCAATAAAGTACGAAAGAAATAAAATGAAATGGAATCAATACCAAACGGATGATGATCCATAAACTAAAGCGAATAGAGCAAGTAAACTAGGATCCCGCGAGCGAGCTAGCAAAGCAAAAGCAAATAGTCAGCACACTGATTAGCCATGAAAGCACATAAAGATCGACATGCGCGTCGAGCACAATCACAATACACCTGCAAGAGGAACAAGCAAACCAAACAAGCAGATACAAAGTATAGAGATGTGTCTCCAGGATGAGAACACAAAGGGAATGAATGAAATCGTGTCCCGCAAGTAAAGCGGAACACTCATAGAATAAGCATCAATCGGTGACCGTCCAAAAGCCTCGCACACTAGCACACACATTAGAGATAACAAGACACCTCAATCGGAATTGCGTTATTGCTATTCTAAAAATAAACCGGACAAAGCAAACATGGAAAAGGTGCGGTAATACGCGAATAAGCATGCAAAAATTACACCGGAATCCGACAAAAGTACCATCATGGAAAACACAAAATTCAGCAATACAAATCATTCCATAAAATAGTACATTTCACAAGCTTTCCAACGATATAAAGAACATGCAAATCGGAGTTACGAGCAAAAAGATATGAACATTCAAAGTTGGAAAAAAAACAAACATGCAGGACCGTAACGGGTTACGCCCTGACCCGTAACGGGTTACGGTCAAGACAATAGCAAAATGAGAGAAGCAGAGCACTTTCGTAACCGGTTACGGTCTGGCACGTAACCGGTTACGCTGCAAACAGTGGCCAGCATAACAACCCGTAACAGGTTACGGTTTGGCACGTAACGGGTTACGCTGTGCAAAAAGCAGCGAAAACACATCTCGTAACCGGTTACGGTCCAGCACGTAACCGGTTACGCTGTAACAGAATTGAAAAAACACAGTTTCTACAACATTTCAAGCCACCTATACATGCATCCATCAACCAATTTCATCATGTACGAATTAAACTCGATTTGCACAGCGTTATGAGCATCAAACAACCACAATTAGGCGTCAATCCACATAGATTTCAAGTCAACATCATTGATTATTAAATAAAAACTCATGCAAGCATTAGATCAAACACATAGTGCACCAAACTTGTATCGACATGCAATTGCAAACAAAGTTTCAATGAATCTAACATTTAATCATCATCAACATCAATTAAGCATCATCAACCACTAGATCTAGCATTCGAATCATGTTAACATCAACAATTAAGCACTTAATTCAAGGTTCAAAGGCTTACCGGATGAAGATCTAAACCGACGCGCGAACACGAACACGACACGAACGCAAACGCGAACATGAACGAAATCGAAAAGTGAATCCAGAGAGGAATGAGAGAGTGGCGCGCGAGAATAGAGGAGGGGAGAACAAATCCGAACTCGAGATCTTGATCTTAAATCCATATTGCTCTTGATTCTTGAAGAAAGTTGATGAATGTTGATGAAAATTTTATAGAATTTGTGGTTTTGATCTTTGAAAATTGAGAGAGAAATGAGAGAAAGTGTTTGTGAAAAATTTGGTGAATTGAAGTTATAAAAGTTTCTCACCTTGATTTGTGAAGAGCAAAAAGTTTATATATTGTCAACGCGAAATGTCCAAATTGCCCTCGGTGCGTCTTATTTTGGCTCGTTTTTAAAGAAACTCGGTTCGGCTCTGAATTCCGGAACGAAACCAGTGCCACCGTGAAGATGACCAAATTCGTGACTCGTAGCCGCAAGAATCGTCTCAATCCGATAAGCGATGAAGAAAATACGCCTGTTTGAATGACGAGAAACGTCGATTCATCTGGTGCGACTGTGCAGAATTTTGTGCGCACCGCTCAAAGAACTCGATAAAACTCCATCTTCGGTTCAAAATCTGAACAAGCATGTGTGACGAAGAATCGAAGCTAACGAAATTTATGAGAAAATGCCGCCGGAATGGACTTCTTAAGATAAAAATCGAAGAAGTTATGAATTTTCAAACTTGGCGCGATATAACCGAAAACACGCTTTTTACCGAAAGACTACGACGTTCCTCAAAATGCTGGGAGTTTTCAGTGCATAATTGGCCTTCGGTCCAAACATATGAAATCTCTTTAATGATGGCATGGAGCTCCAGTTAAATTTTCGAGCAAATCTGACGAGCGGATTGTGAGATATGAATTTTCTGAGGCCCGAAACTCTACATTCAGCACCATTTTTCACTGTGAAATCTCAAGTAATTTGCAAATCTGACAACCTTCCTCAAAGAACTAATTTCCGAGCCGAACACGAAAGTTGTAGATATCGCCGAAACAGTCAGGACCGTGCGGGAATTCAGCTCATATCACTTTCAGAATAAGACTTGTGAATTTTCTCGTATTTCCACCATATAAACCACGTTTCACACCGTATCTTCTTAAACCCATGAAAACTCTTTATTGATTTTTTCTTCAATTTTGAATGACGAAATAAACGTCGTTAATAACTTATAGCTCAAATAAAGAGGGCAAATTTTGGGGTGCAACATTTCCCTAGGTTCAATTTTCTTTTTCAAAAGAATATCTTCTGGATGGACTGAGTTAAGTTTGTCCTGTGCTCCATAACCTTTGTGAGAAGAATTTTTATTGTTTATGTTGATTGACTCCTTTGGAGAAGAAGGACAGCTCATCTTCTTTTCCTGATTCGAGCATTCTTCTTCAGCCTACAACGTGTTAGCTTTACAACAATTGATTTTAAGGACAATGTGAAACAACCGGATCGAAATCATCAAGATTGAAAATCAATGAAGTCGCCATCGATAATTTATTTATCCCAAAAGATAGGAAAGGAAAAACATCGAGTAAAACCTAAAAAGGGAAACAAACAAAGGTCTTACGACCCAGAGAAAAAGGGTAAGGGTGTCGGTTACGCAAGGAGAAGGGATTAGCACTCCTCACGTCCGTCGTACTCGACGGGATCTGCTTTTGTTAGTCTAATTCTATAGGTGTTATCTAAAAGTCTAAATCTAAAAGTTAAAGGGAAACGCGCGAAGAAAAGAAAGAAAAGAAACACGGGGAAAAGAAAGAAATATTTAAAAAGATGTGCCCGTTCGCGCCCCGCGACCCAATGCCTACGTATCCCTTTAAGGAATCAAAGCAGTCGTAGTTCGGCTTACAAGTTTTTGTATGTTTTAGTGTTTTTTAAATGAACGATGTTAAGCGTCGCATTCCACTGTTGCTCGACCTTTGGAGACTTACACAATTGTCGTGGAAAGGAATTAACATGTTCTTAAAGAAAAAAAGAAAATTTGAATTGGTTGGTGTTTTTTGATGTAGATAATGGTGAATTAAATCTCAATGTAAGGATACTCACTCTTCTCTACTTTTTAAGAATCTGAAATTTATTAGGTATTTTAAGTATTTTTTTGTTGGGTATTTTTTAAGGAAAATATAGATAGTTGTGAACTGAATCCTAATGCAAGGATGCTCACCGTTCTCTACTTTTGATATTTTATTAAGTGTTTTAAAGGTTGAAAAAGAAAAAAAAACTAAAGGGAAAGACGAAATGGGGAAATTCTAAATCCTAAAATAATGTTAAACTAATTCTACCTAATATAGGAAAATAGAAATTTAAATCTCAACATATTTTATGTATTTTTAACAATATCTAATTAGAAATTAAAAACAATTAAAATGAAAACAACTAAAATAAAATAAAACACAATGGTTAAAATAGAAATAAAATGGAGTGTAAAAGCTAGAAATTATGATGGACTCATTAAAGCTAAGGCCCAAAACAAAAGAAGTCTGCCAAGGGAGGTGCATCAGGTAACATGAGGTACAAGCATGCATGGGGCGCTGGGCTTAATTAAAATATGAGGCCCATAGGCTAAGACAAAAACTCAGCAAAGTAAAACCATGGGGGTGTGAGAATCAATAATTTCGAATTGGGTTATAAGCTAGACCTGTGGTTGTCGTTTTTTTTACCTCCCCGTATCACTTGGGAGGACGGCACGCTAGACCCTTCACGCGAAATTTGGAAGGAGAATGCGCCCGGGATGGGATGAATTTTATTTCAGTTCTTCCTACGATATCACACGAACTTTCTTATTTGTCCTACGAGTAGGAAAGGGGAAAAAAGATCTCAACTAAACCCTAGGAGTTTGCTAAGTGTGGGGATTTCACCTAGACTAGAAATTCTGGAGTCCGGGGGGTCGGTTATACATAGGGAAGTGTTTAAACACCCTACATATCTGTAGTACTCTACAGGAACCTTCTCTGTGTCTAAATGTGTTTGTGCTGCTAATGATTATTGGGAAAGTTTCTCCTTTGTGTTAGGAGAAGGAATTGAATTGAATAAAAGAAAGACAGACAGACTGACTGACTATTTTTGGTATTTTGTTAGCTCGCTGAGATTCCTTGTGAACCTCATGCCTACATATCCCTAATGGAAGTCAGAGCTTAATGTAGTTCGGGGAACTAACTAGGGAAATTAATTATTTTTGGGTGCCTTGCTTGAAGCTCAAGGTTGAAGCTTGAATTAAATCTCTGTTTACAGTAAAGAGACATGAAGTCATCTTTATAGAGAGGTATTTCTACTATTCCACCACAAACATTTTAAAAGAGTGACAGAATGATTGAATTCATTTCATTAAGAGAGTGGCCTTACTTGTGTGTTTGCAAGTATGCTAGTATCTCTTAAATGAAAGAAAAATGCTCATCCAAATTAGGGAAAGTTACCACATGTTTGGGTTTTACTGCCAGCTCATGCCTTTCAAAATCCTAAATGGGAGACTTGATTGAAATTGAAATGAAATGTAATGTTTGTTTGTTTGAATGTGGTGAGATAGAAGAAAGATCTCTCTATAGAGATAAGCTATGTCTATCTACTGTATAAAAGATTTGATTTTTAACTGGCTTGTATGAGGCCCAAGCTTGAGGCTTTTTGATTGATTGATTATTATTATGACTCTGGGAGAAAACTCCACTGGGGATTAATTTACAAGGGATTTTTATGTTCTGTACAAAGCCCAGAATTGAGGCTGACTCTACTTAGGGAAAATCTATTTTGATGGGTTTTATTTGGTGTTCTGTACAAATCCCAGAATTGAGGCTGACTATAACTAGGGGAAATATTATTTTCTGCCTTGTATGAAGCCCAAGGTTGTCGCGGAATCTTAAATAAACTGAGTATGGAAGACTCTATGGGAAAAGATCCTAGATGTTAGGAATCTTTGACACACGACATATGGTTTATCTGCCTTGTACAAAGCCCAAGGTTGTGGCTACTGAACAATGAAGGACTCACTGGGGAGACTCTATTATCTGCCTTGCACAATGCCCAAGGTTGAGGCTTACTATTAACAGGGGAGTTTTATTGTTTTGGTGCCTTGTATGAAGCCCAAGGTTGAGGCTAACTGTTTTTTGTTGGGTTTTGACTCTACTGAAGGATTTATTTAAAAGACTGATTTTTTTGGAAGCTAACCCTTTCCAGGGATTTTGACTCAGTTGGTGAGTTTATCTTTTGAAAAGAATGATTTTTGGAAGCTAACCCTTTCCAGGGGTTTTGTTCTTTTAAACAGGTTTTTATTAATTGACTTTGGAGGCTAACCCTTTCCAGGGGTTTTGACTCTTTTGGGGAAATTATCTCCTAAGAGAAATGAATCTTTGGTTTTTGAAGAAGTGATTTTGGAGGCTAACCCTTTCCAGGGGTTTTTATTAAAATGATGGCAGAAAGATTATCTAGTGGAGACTTCTTGTTTAAAGCCCAAGATGAAGGCTGACACTTGCTGAGGATAAGCAAACATGGATCCTAGACTCTGCTAAGGAAGATTGATGAAGATAAGGGTGACAGAGACTGTCCATGTCTCTCATTCCAAAAGGTGTACTCAATGTAAAATTGAGACAAACTTAGCTTGTTTAAAGTCTGGTTTTAATTGGAAGAAACTCACCAGGGTATGTTAAAAGGTGACTAAAGACCTGTTCCTATGTTTATAAGAAACCTGATGGGTCCTTGTATACAAGCTCAAGAGGAAGCTGGAAATGCTTTTAAGAAGCCTGTGGGTCCTTGTACAAAGCCCAAGAGGAGGCTAATCGAGGGTCATCGAGGGTCCTTGTTATAGCACAAGAGAAAGCTATGTAGTTTTGAACTTATTTTGGCTTTAAGCAAATGGGTAAGAGGTTTCACCGGGAATAATTCCTCTTTGGGTGGATGTGTCCTATTTTTTGGATTCTAAGGTTTTTGTCAAGATGTTTCACCGGGAATAATTCATCTTGGGGGTTTGAACTACAGATCTCTAATTAGGAAAGAGCCTTCACCGGGAAGACATTCTCAATCCTAGGTCATATTCCTATAATATATATAGTTTAACTGTCCTAGGGTTTATACTCAAACGTAGTTCTAAACTAACATATATATATATGCACAGTTCTATATTTGACAGTAATTTAAATAAAGACTGTAAATTGAAAGCTTGTAAAGCCTAACCTGGATGGAGTGGAGGCCTTTGAAGAAGTATGTACAAAGCCTTACAAGCAATTGATGGATAACAGTTGAATATATATATGATAAACAGTTAATGGTTTTTGAAAACAGAAGAAGTGAAGATGGACAAAGGTCACATAGGTATCTGAAGAGTTTCACCGGGAATAATGCCCTTCAAATACCAGAAGAATGTTTTGAAAACAGAAAGAAGATTTTGAAAATACAGTTTTGTAAAACAAACTATGAAAAGAAAGAAGGTGTTGGGTCTTACACTCTAATAGAGGCCCAGAGATTATTTACTGTTTGTGAAGCAGTGAAAATGAAGATTGGAATGATGTAAGTTTTTGTTGTTTGAAAACCTTAATCATCTTGTTTAATCGGAGATCGAAAACAATTTTGAAAATTGACAAAAGTCAACTTAATTAAGGTAAAGATAAAGCTCTTTACCTAATTAAGACCTAAACAATTAGGGTTTTATCATAAAATTATCCACAAAATAATTAGGTTAAAACAAAATGAGTATATATATCTAAAGTATTTAAGAAAACACTTAAAAACATACTATTTTAAACCTAATAAAAATACATGAAATAAATAATATTTTTTATGATTTTTTGATTATTCACAAAATAGATATATTAAATAATAAGTGTGTGAAAAATGAAGTGAAAATAACTTAATTTGATAGGTGAATTAATTGTGTGAAGTTTGTGAGAAAAATGAAAGAAAATGGGTGTTAAAAAAAATAGTTTGGCCCTTGGAGGATTTGAACCCACGCCCTCTAGGTCACACACTCAAAACAAACACCACTGAGCCAACGCGCGTGTGGTGATAGTAAGCTGGTTTCAATGCAATTCATATAGTGTTCAAGTGTATAGAAGCAAAAAAGAAAATAAAATCAAAAGGTCTGAGGCGAGGGGGATTCGAACCTCAGACCTTGGGCTTGAGGAGACTAAGAGCGCATGTGTGACCACTGGGGCAAGTTATTCATTCGTTTATGAAACACATATCATTAAATATAAAATAAACTCTGTTCAGAGATTTGAAAAATGGCGCCACCCTCCATCTTCGTCTTCAACCTCAAGTTCCAACATTTTTGAAATTCTGATTCTCTCAAATCTCAACCAATGGCCCAGGTGTAAACATGAAACTTGTTCTAAACTCACTCACGATTCTAAATATGTAACTAACACAAATTTATATTAACTACATCTAACTAATTTACTAAAAAACGTGAAGAACCCTAAAATTTGAAAATCAAATTAAATGACTATACTGAAAGATAAATGAATGATGATAGAGGGTTTTCAATCCTCTGATGATGCTGAACAAGATAGAACCGAGCTTTATCACAAAGAGTGCTTAAATTAAAGAGATGGAGTTCAGAAACTTACCTCTGAAAATGGAGGTCGTGAGGATGATAGAGAGCACCTGGGCTTGTATGAATGATCCCAAAAGCTTCCTTGGGACTCAGTGATGCTAACTGGATGCTGTCGCGGGGAAAAATCGTTATCCTTTTTCGGGATGAGACACCTGATGCCTTCTTTGGGCTCGAGTGCTAAAAAAAATGATTTTTCTTTTGTTCCGACCAAACTTTTTATTGTTTCCAAAGTAGGAAAAGGAAAAAAGCTGCAATAACCTAAAAAGTGGGGGAGAGATTCCGGGTAAGAGGGTTGGTTATACGAAGGGAAGGTATTAGCACCCAACGTATCTATAGTACTCTATAGGTTTCTTTGTTTTGTTTATTTCATTCTTTGTGTGGAGGTTCTTGTGAGAAAGAGGTGGGACCTAAGGTGTTTGTTTGATTATGCTCGCAAAGATCATCGCGATCCTCTGCATACATATCCCTTAGAGGGAATTAGAGCATCTGTAGCTCGAGGTCTACGGGTGCTAAGGTTTGAATGGTTTGAGGGAGAAGTTTTGCTCGCCAAGGATACGACCTTGTGCCTACGTATTCTCAAAGGGATGTTGAGAAAGTCAGAGCAATCGTAGTTCCCACTTATGCTAGTGGAAGCAAAGGAAAAGAGACAAATGTCATCTAAATGTTCGATGTATCTAATCTATATCATCACATACA
Organism: Vicia villosa; assembly: GCF_029867415.1. Classification (NCBI taxonomy): domain Eukaryota; kingdom Viridiplantae; phylum Streptophyta; class Magnoliopsida; order Fabales; family Fabaceae; genus Vicia; species Vicia villosa. The sequence goes on from NW_026706083.1 coordinate 101,043, forward strand.
TCTGTTTGTTTTTTGTTTGAAAATCTTTTCATTATAAGCCCTGGGCCATGCCACTTATGGTGCTTAGAATGATAAAGATGCTTTTTAGCCAGCCTTGTGGCAAAAACTTTCAATGAAGTCAGCCTTGTGACAAAAAGTTTTGATTAATCAGCCAGCCTTGTGGAAAAAGTTTCAATGAAGTCAGCCTTGTGACAAAAACTTTGATTAATCAGCCAGTATGGTGGCAAAAAGGTTTGATTGATTAGCCAGCCTTGTGGCAAAAAGTTAAGTTGATTGATTGATTGATTGTTTGTGATGATATAGAAGAGATACTCCTATCATAGAGATGATAAATGTCTAATCTCCTAGGGTATTTGTTTTGGATACTGGGGGATGCTTATAAGAAGCCCGTGGGTCCTTGTACGAAGCCCAAGAGGAGGCTATTCGAGGGTCCTTGCATTGTAAGCCCAAGAGGAGGCTATGGGAGGGAAAATCGAGGGTCCTTGCATTGTAAGCCCTAGAGGAGGCTATGGGAGGGACAAGTCGTTTGTACGAAGCCCAAGAGGAGGCGTGGTATAGTTGGTATGAGCTCTTAGAGCGATTTCACCGGGAAACCATACTCTATGTCCTAACCTAAACTAGGGAGATTCTTTGCACGAAGCCCAATAGGAGGCTATGGGGAACCTAGTGTTGTACTAAGTTGAACAAGTATATATAACACAATCACAAATATGAACAAGTATGAACAAACATGAACAGGTACATGAACAAATATGAACAGTTATATATATATGACAAAGTGTGTGTATATAATGGAGTTTATGAAGGAAATATACCTGTAAGCATGCTCCATTTGTATACACGGGGGCTCGGGACTTATACTCGGGGAGAGGCCCACTTGAGTTTATTCAAAATCTATGTAAACAAGTATTTACAAAAGGGCTCGGGACTTATACCTACATGGAGGCCCATGGTATTTTTGGGAAGATTTAAAGAAAACCTTCATTTTTTGATTTGTTGTTCGAGGTTAAAAAACAAATTGATCGAGATATGTACAATAAGGTGGATGTACAATGAAATACCTAATTTCATGTACGGGAATGGGACTTATACCTATGTGGAGGCCCATGTTTTATTTTATAAAACATGGTTGATTGTTTTATTAACAGACGCAAGGTTTCATCGTTTGAAAAACTGTTTGAAAGTTTTGTTTTTGAAAGAAGTTTTATGTTTTGAGAAAAACTGTACAAAAAAGGAAAGGGACTTATACTCTCTAATATTCGAGAGGCCCCACATCGTTTTGAAAATCAATTGATCAATTAAAAAGATTTAATCAATAGTTTCCTTTGAAATCAAAAAGAAATGGTTTATCGTTTTGAAAAGAATTGTGATTGCTTGTTTTAAAACGGTTTGAATTTGAAAGAAATCAAATTAATTAAGATAAACACAAAGATTACACTTAATTAACACCTAAATGATTAGGGTTTGATCACAAAATATTTACATGTGTTTAAGTTTGAAAATCAATGAAAAACAATATTTTTAAGTATTAAAAAAAACACTTAAAACATGTCATTTTAAATTTAATTAAAAATATATTAAATAAATATATTTTTGTGATTTTTCTTGATATTCATAAAATATATATATTAAATAAGAGGTGTGCAAAAAATGAAGCAAAAATGAATTGATTTGAATGGTTAATTAATTGAGTGAAGTTGTTAAGAAAATGAAGAAAAATAGTTGTAAAAAATTTTGTTTTATCTCCACAAGGACTTGAACTCACGCCCTCTCTCTCACCAACCAAAACTCTTGCCAACTGAGCTGCGCGCGCAGCTTGTTATACACACGCATCCAACTGATTTTATTTTAAACTCAACATTTGAAATTTCTGAATCAAAAATGGCGCCAAGAACACACCTTCAACTGAATTTTGAAAATCTCCAAAACTGTGTTGTTTTGATCAAGTAAAGGGTCTATCTCACTCGGTTTTTCATGAGGAACATGATGGTGATCTTTAATTTCATTTATTTTTGCTCTAAGATGATTAATTTTCTGATGAACATGAAGAACCCTAATATGACAAATCATTGTGAAATCGTGTATGATCATGATATGATGCAATTGATTGAGGGTTATTATTCAGTGATGGTGCAGAAACAAGATGGTAACTCAATTTTTCATTTATGATGCATGTATGGTAGAGTTTGAAGTTCATGAGCACTTACCTTAAAAACGGCTCAACTGAGGATCGAATTCTGCAAATGAAGGATTCCAAATATGGTTTCTTGATCTGAACAGCATCAGTGGACCTTATGGAACATGTTTGAATGCTTGTAACAGTCTGAATTCACCTGAGCAAGGCCATAGAACCTGATCTGCAGTTGCTTCAAGTATGAATCGAGCTTGATGATTATGAGGTTACAGATCATATGTGAGTGTTTGGATAGTTCATATGTGACATGTATGAGGTGTTGGAAGTGTTAGTTTGGACAGAAATGATCTTGAATGAAAATTGGCATGATAAGGCTTATGTTATGCATATTTGAGAAGTGAGGTAGTGATTCTGAGTTCTTAGTGTTTTTGGGGTATATGGATGGATCAGACACATCACATATGGTGTTTATGAGTTGTGGGAAGCATCACTTTGCTCAGAACTTCAAAGGTTTGGAGGTTGGGATTTCTACCTCACTTTGAAACTTGAAACTTGCAATTCAAGAAAGAAGAGAGAAAACCTATAATTGTGAGGTTTGGGTGTGATTTGAAGAGTGATTTGCACCTCTATTTATAGGCCAAGAGTTGTGAATGCAGAGCTTGGCAAGTTGATCAAAGATTGGTGATTTGGCACTTAAGAGATAGAAAGGAATCTTACCATTAAATGCATATGGTTAAAAAGTGACTTAACCATGGTTATTTCTCTAGCTTCTTATCCTCTTCCATTCTGATCTTCAAATCAGAAAATATCTTCAATTATTGCATCTATGCATCATTATTTGTATCATTTGGCAAAATGGCTCATAACTTTGGCAAAATGACTTGAAATTTCAAGTGAAAAGTTCACTAATGTCAAAATTCAAAACCATGGCTACACTTCATATTTTTTCATGCTCTTGGACATTTTGGAAAGCTCATATTACACACTTCAAAACCCTAGTTGAAAGTTTCTTCAAGACCTTTAAGGAAATGGGTGAAAAAGATCCATGAACTTTGAAGAAAATGAAGTTTTAAGTGAAATTTTCAAAAGATACCAACTTTGAAGCTCCATATCTCTTAAATGGTTGATCTTTTGGAAAAAAATTATATGTGACAAAGTTGTTCATTGGATCAAAATCTACAACTTTCATGTTGCAAGTTTTTTCAGTTTGTAGGTGAAATTTTGAGAAATTCCCTTCCAAAGTTTGGAAAAAACCATTGAAAAACACTTAGAATTTTTCTAAGTATGGAAAGTCAAACTTTTGACTTTTTGATTCTTGATTGGTTTTCTTGATTTTTCTTGATCAAATGACTTCATATATCATATATTAATGATTCAAAACTTCAAAAGTCATGGTTGACCAAAATTCCCCAAAAGTCAATGGTGATCTTGTACAGTTGACTTTTTCAGACGAATCGCGTTTCTGGAGATTTCAAATGAACCAAGCTATCCTCACCAAATGAATGGTATGAATGGATCACATTGAATCATTAGAGGATATTGAGCCATGGTTTAAGTTGTGGCACCATGTTCTGATAAAAAAGTCAGTTGTTCAGGTGATTTAGGTCAAAAACCCTAATTGTCGATCTGATGAAATTGATGACTGTGGATCTTGAATTGAGACACAATTTCCATTGGATGTTGTCATAGGGATTATTAGAGGATGATGGAAACCTTTGATTGACTCCCTAGGGATTTTTAGGGTTTCCCAAATGTGATCCCTGATTTCAGTCCCTGATAGCTCAAAAAACCCTAATCTGATGATTTGAAATTTCATTGTTGATCAATCCTTGTGTAGGAGATGTCTTGAGCCAATGGATTAGGTCAAAATGATGCACTTGGGGTCTTGAGGTCATGTACCAAGTCATTAGGTAAAATCCTGAGCAGGAGTCAAGAGTGTGCTATCTTCAGTCAAAACCCTGATCTGGTTGGTTCAGAGCCTTTGAGCTTGTTGAAATGAATCTCTGAGGACCAAATGTTGGTTGTTGATGAAGATGATTCATTTGAGATGAAGGGGGATCAAAACCCTAATTGATTGTTGCTTGTACTGATGAGTGATTTCTTGTTTAAATCCTGCTGAGTCACAAGTAACAAACACAGGCTATGCAATTTGTTAGAGATGCAAATGATGCATATGCTATGATATGAGGTGGTATCTTAGGTCAAAAATTGGGGTATGACAGATGCCCCTATTTAAGTTTCTTCAACCTGAGATATGAAGATTGAAAATCTTCGTTTTGATAGGGTGGAAGAGACTTAAATATCAGAAGACGCAAATTTTGGACCTAAGATACCAAAATTGCGAATGATGCAAAGATATCTTTACCGAGGGAATATCAAGAACTGACTCCACTGGGGACAAGAGATCAGGAAGGATTCCTCAATCCGTTTTAGGAAGAGAATCCGTTTTTCGGGAAAGCAAGTGTATGCTTCACCAGGGAATGATAGCTTTGTAAGAAAAGCTTACCTATCGACATTACCGACTATCAGCACAGGGATAGACTTGTTAATAATGCGAAGGTGAAAGGTATGAAACTGTATTACCGACTACCAGCATGGTGATAGACTTGACAAGGTAAAAAGAGTTTCAAAGGTTCGGTTAATATTACCGACTATCAGCATGGTGATAGACATGTTTAATAATATAACCAGAACAAAAAGATTACCGACTACCAGCCTCGTGATAGTGGTTTTGAAAACAAGATCAATTATCAGCCGAGTGATAAAATGATTCTGGAGACTTTGCTAGGGAAATTACTGGTTATTCAGCCTTGTGAATAGTAATAAGGCCCTGATTGTCACATGGTCTTCATGATTGATTTCCTTAAGAAGAAAAATCTTTTGAAAGAGACATAAACTGCTCAGATGATGAGGCTATTGCTTATTGTCTGTTTTTCACGACTCTATTTGGGGAATCGGAATTTGAATCTTTGGTGAAGACAATGTTCTATCCATGAATGAATTGGAAAGAGACAGTCAAACAAGACTTTGTACCCATGAGGAATGACTCAACTGGGGATTTTCTCATTTGTTTTGAGAGGAGAAACTAAAGCAACCTTCTTCCACGAGGAATGATCTCAGTGGGGAACTGGAGAAAGAAGAAGTTCTTTCTGCTTATGGGTGACAACCTACTGGAGAGATGACACGCCCGTACCTGTTTCTTTTTTCTTCTTCTTTTTTTTTTTGCTTTTTCTCTTTTTTTTTTTGGTGTAGATATATCCTGAACAAGTGTTTTTAGGCAGACTTTTGAAAAATGTAATGATGCATAAATGATGCAAATATGTATGAATGATGAATGTCATGAATGTCGCATGCATGCTAACAATACTGACAGACAAAGAAGTATACTGGAGAGGGACCGACGTCGCAATACAACCAGATACTTGGCAAATGTTCTTCAACACGGTGTAGATAACACAGGTGATGAATGGTGTTGCGTGCTTTAATCTTCTCTGGGGACGATAAGCATCTTTTCTTATTGAGATGGAAGAACCTCTTCACTGGAGATGGAAAATCTTCGTCACTGGGGATAAAAGACCTTCTTCACTGGGGATAGAAGAGCTTCTTCACTGGGGATAAAAGACCTTCTTCACTGGGGATAGAAGAGCTTCTTCACTGGGGACAGAAGAGCTTTTCCTATCATAATCTTTGATTCATCCTATGGAGATAGCTGTTGATTGTTCCTTCTGTTGTTCACAACTCAAAGGAAAGTTTCGCTTTTATTTTGAAAAAGAAAAGTAAATTCATTTAAAACTTTTTTTCTCTTTTTTTTTCAAAAGTGAATAACACAATTAAAGCGTCATTTTGCAAGCTGAAAAGAATTAAAGATTGCAAACAAATGGGCACAAGGCTCAAATTTATTTAATAGGATGGTAATCAGCTAAAGGCATGATTCCTTAGAGTATTTACAAAAGTTGGAAATGGTAATTATGCGGAAAAGGCTACATTGAAAGCAATAACCACTATTCCCCCTAACAACTTTGAGTTCCAACTGTGCCTGTCGCTTCAGATTGGCGATGATTTGATTGAAGATCCTTTGATGAAAAAGACTCCTCAGGTGACGAAGTATGGACTGATGCAGTTACTTTGTCATAAATCCCTAATTTTTGCCTAGATTGCCCTTTCAGGTTTTCAATCTACCAGGATAAATTTTTTCTGTTTATTGTCTCTAATTTTTCCTGGACCGCCCTTTCGGGTTTTCAGTCCACCGAGACGCTCATTTTTGCCTAAGTCGCCCTTTGCGGGTTTTCAACTTAGCGAGCTGTTCTTTTTTGTTCTTTTTTTAGACAAAGTATTTCTTGACTGCATCAGCATTCACAAGATGTGGGAGTTCATCACCATCCATGGTTGCAAGAGTCATGGCGCCGCCAGAAAATGTTCTTTTGACAACATACGGGCCTTCGTAATTAGGAGACCATTTGCCCCTAGAATCTGGTTGAAAAGACAAGATCTTTTTAAGCACGAGGTCACCTTCTTGAAATTCACGAGGTCGAACCTTTTTGTTGAAAGCTTGTTTCATCCTTGCTTGGTATAACTGTCCATGGCATAGAGCAGTCATACGTTTTTCTTCGATTAAGTTCAACTAATCGTATCTGCTTTGGCACCATTCAGCCTCTGATAACTTAGTCTCCATGAGGACTCTCATTGATGGTATTTCAACTTCTACGGGGAGCACAGCTTCCATGCCGTATACTAGAGAAAAAGGGGTTGCCCCTGTTGAAGTACGCACTGAAGTACGGTACCCATGTAAAGCAAATGGCAGCATTTCGTTCCAGTCTTTGTAAGTGACGACCATTTTCTGGACAATCTTCTTAATGTTCTTGTTGGCAGCTTCAACGGCGCCATTCATTTTTGGTCTGTAAGGAGAAGAGTTATGATGCTCAATCTTGAATTCCTCACACAGTTCTTTCATCATTTTGTTATTCAAGTTCGAACCATTGTCAGTAATGATCTTGCTGGGAACACCATATCGGCAAATGATGTTGTTCTTGATAAACCTCACAACCACTTGTCTTGTAACATTGGCGTAAGATGCTGCTTCGACCCATTTGGTGAAGTAATCAATGGCTACCAAGATGAAACGATGACCGTTTGAAGCTTTCGGCTCGATCATTCCAATCATGTCGATACCCCACATGGAAAAAGGCCATGGAGATGAGAGAACGTTGAGTAGAGTCGGTGGCACATGGATCTTATCTGCGTAGATCTGGAACTTGTAACATCTCTTCACGTGTTTATAACAGTCAGATTCCATTGTCAACCAATAGTATCCAGCTCTTAACATTTTCTTGGACATTGCATGCCCATTTGAATGAGTTCCAAAGGACCCTTCATGCACTTCATGCATTAACATGTCTGCTTCGTGTCTGTCCACGCATCTGAGCAAAACCATGTCGAAATTTCTTTTGTATAGCACATCTCCGTTCAGGAAGAAACTGCCAGAAAGTCTCCTTAGAGTTTTCTTATCTTTGTTTGATGCCCCAAGTGGGTACTCTTGAGTTTGAAGGAAGCGCTTGATATCGTGGAACCACGGTTTATCATCGATGACTGCTTCAGTTGCAAATACATAAGCAGGCCTTTCAAGGCGCGTGATTCTGACTGTAGGCATATCGTTCCAATGATTGACTTTGAACGTGGAAGATAGAGTAGCCAAAGCGTCTGCCATTCGATTCTGATCTCGAGGTATATGATGCAATTCAACCTTGTTGAAGAAAGTCAACAGACGTCTTGCATAATCTCTGTAAGGAATCAAGCCAGGGTGGTAAGTTTCCCATTTGTCTTTGATTTGGTTGATCACGAGGGCTGAATCTCCATATATGTCGAGGATCTTGATCCTTAAGTCAATGGCTTCTTCGAGACCCATGATACAAGCTTCATATTCTGCGATGTTGTTGGTGCAATCAAATAGCAATCTGGCAGAGAATGGGATATGAGTACCCTTGGGAGTGATGATGATTGCCCCAATTCTATTGCCAAAAGCGTTTACTGCTCCATCAAAAATTAGGCCCCATCTTGATCCAGGATCAGGACCTTCTTCAGGTAACGGTTCGTCACAATCTTTCATCTTCAAGTACATGACATCTTCGTCAGGAAAGTCAAACTTGAGAGATTGATATTCATTAATTGGTTGATGCGCCAAGTGATCGGCGAGAATGCTTCCTTTGACCGCTTTTTGGGCACGGTACTCAATGTCATACTCAGACAACAGCATTTGCCATCGGGCAATCCTTCCTGTTAAGGCAGGCTTTTCAAAGACGTACTTGATCGGATCCATTTTGGAGATTAACCAAGTAGTATTGTTGATCATGTATTGGTGGAGACGTTTTGAAGCCCAGGCCAAAGCACAACATGTTTTTTCGAGCATGGAGTAACGAGACTCACAGTCTGTGAATTTCTTACTCAAGTAATAGATGGCATGCTCCTTCTTACCGGTTTCATCTTGCTGTCCAAGCATACAACCCATGGATTCTTCCAACACGGTAAGGTACATGATTAGTGGTCTTCCTTCAACTGGAGGAATCAATATTGGTGGTTCTAACAGGTATTCCTTGATACTGTCAAACGCTTTCTGGCAATCTTCAGTCCATACAACCCTTTGATCTTTGCGGAGAAGCTTGAAAATCGGCCCACAAGTAGCAGTCATTTGAGAGATAAATCTGGAGATATAGTTCAATCGTCCGAGAAATCCTCTTACTTGCTTTTCAGTTTTTGGTGCAGGCATCTCTTGAATAGCTCTGACTTTGTCGGGATCTACTTCAATACCTCTTTGGCTGACAATGAAACCCAAGAGTTTTCCAGATCTAACCCCAAAAGTACATTTGTTAGGATTCAAGCGAAGCTGATATTTCCTTAGTCGTTGAAACAACTTCAAAAGGTATTCAATATGTTCTTCTTCTGTGCTGGACTTGGCTATCATGTCGTCCACATAAACTTCAATTTCTTTATGCATCATGTCATGAAAGAGAGTAGTCATTGCCCTTTGGTAAGTTGCGCCTGCATTCTTTAATCCAAACGGCATCACTTTGTAGCAAAATGTACCCCATGGGGTGATGAAAGATGTCTTCTCCATATCTTCAGGAGCCATCTTGATCTGATTATAACCGAAGAACCCGTCCATGAAGGAAAAGACGTTGAACTTAGCGGTGTTATCAACCAGCATGTCAATATGTGGTAATGGAAAGTCATCTTTTGGACTGGCCTTGTTCAAGTCACGGTAGTCAACACACATTCTGACTTTTCCATCTTTCTTCGGAACTGGCACTATATTGGCCAACCATTGAGGATATTCTGAGGTGACAAGAAAACCTGCATCGAGCTGTTTTTGAACTTCCACTTTGATCTTGTTAGCCATATCAGGGTGAGTCCTTCGCAATTTCTGCTTAACTGGCGGACATTCTGGCTTCAATGGCAAGTAATGCTGAACAATATTGGTATCCAACCCAGGCATGTCTTGGTAGGACCAGGCAAACACGTCAACATATTCTTTGAGAAGGTCTGTCAACTTACTCTTGATATCAGCATCAAGCAGCGATCCAATGGTCACTTCTTTTTTGTCTTCTTCAGAACCCAAGTTGATCTTTTCTAGAGGCTCCTTGTGAGGCAGAATGGCTCTTTCCTCGTGCTTAAGTAATCGAGAGATCTCGCCAGGATCTCCTCTTCTTCCTCTTCTTCGGCTTCGAACACAGGAAACTCAAAGTTGGGAGGGGGCATAGGGTCATTGCATTCAATGGGTTTATCAATAGTAAATCTGCACATATGATTTATATTTATTTCAGAAAATTTATGAATGCAAGAGTGTATGCAGATTTTGAAAAAGTTTTTTTTTATTTTTATTTTTTGGTTTTTTAGGATTACCATTTCCAGAAAAAGCAAAAAAATAAAACACATAGTGTAGGGAATTCAAAATGACACTTTATTTATGATTCATCTTTGAAACAAAGCCCTAAACACAAACTCATTTGTCTTGGGCAGGACAAAGAGGGAAACTTTTAACACAAAGCCCTATACACAAAGTTATTTGGGCGGAACATTTAAAAGCAAAGCCCTATAAAACATCTCTCTGCTTTGGGCCAGGCAGGAGGTCAAAATAACAGCGAGGTGATTACTTTGAGCGACGAACAACATTCGGAACGTTGACAGCTTTCCAGTAGCAACGAACTCCTCTGTGTATTATGTATTCAGGAAAATTCTCTCCGGAATTATCTTCAGTATTGACATTGACCGCTGGTCGAGCAGGATTTGAAGGTCCTGGTTTGTCACTCTTGTTCTTTGTAGAGTTGAAACGGTCTTCTTCTACTTCTTGAAGAGCATAAGATGAGTCACAATCTTCAGAATCTTCAGGATGTATTTCCCAGTCTTCAGGATGAAGAGACTCATTGTCAGCGACACTTTCTGAGTCAGTTGCGGAGCCATCTTCCCCTTCATCTTCAAAAATGGCATTTATGTGATAATAGCCATCTTCAGGATTGTTAATCTTGGTAGATGCATTGAAGCTGAAATCTTCAGTAATTTCAGGCTGCTGAGAAAATTGACAAGGCTGATAAGCCTCTTCTGGTTGACTATTATATTCAAAGGAATCTCCCCATCCAATTGGTTGGATATCTTCAATCGCAATCTTTGAACTTTCAGGTGCAGTGTATTTCACCATATAATCATATTTCCCACTTGGTTGTCCCAAGGTATCCCAGACCTTTGTAGGAATAGGCTCAGTTTCGTTGCCTTTGGATTTCTGTGACGGAGGATATGGTTCTTCCTGAGATATGTATCCTGAGTCATTGAGATAACATTTCCATTCTTCTTCATCATCGGAGAGACCTTCTTCGATGCATTCTTCGATAAGAACATTAACCTCTTGAGGAATTGGGTTAAGGAACCCTCCACTATGGAACGTTTCTTTGATCGGACGAAGGGTTTCATCCTTCTTGGTGCAGTTTGAGAACGTTGGTGAACATCCGAGTCCTGCTCTAGTTTCATTTTTGGTAGGGATCACAACTTGCCCCCAGCCAGTGGTAGTTCCATCTTTCACTACTTTTACCGCCTCTTTGTATGAAGAGATTGATGCTTTCTTTTTGGAAGATTCTTCTTCTAAAGAGAGACTTGGAACTGCGTTCCTTCCTCACTGTCAGCACTTATGAAATAGAAATTGGATAAATGGCTCACCATCAAGGCTTGCTCTCCACTTATTGTTACCAATTTTCCATTTGTTACAAATTTTAACTTTTGGTGGAGCGTAGAAGTTACTGCCCCTGCTTCATGGATCCATGGTCGTCCTAACAGACAGTTATAAGCAGCTTGAATGTCCATGACCTGGAAGGTGATTTGAAATGTATGTGGGCCAATTGTCATGGGAAGGTTGACTTCGCCGATAACAGATTTTCGCGATCCATCAAATGCTTTGACTACTACACCACTGTACTTCATAGGCATTCCTTGATAAGACAAGCGAGCAAGAGTCGTCTTTGGCATCACATTCAAGGAAGATCCGGTGTCTACCAACACATTGGACAAAGAGTCTGACTGACAGTTCATAGAAATGTGCAAAGCAAGATTGTGATTTTTACCCTCCTCGGGGAGTTCTTCATCACAGAAGCTTAAATTGTTGCAAGCAGTTATGTTGGCTATTATCCCATCAAAATGGTCAATAGTCACATCATGATCTACAAAAGCCTGATCCAAAACTCTCATCAGGGCTTCCCTGTGGGCTTCTGAATTCAACAGCAATGAAAGTATTGAGATTTTTGAAGGAGTCTGCATAAGCTGAACCACAATCTTGTATTCACTTCTTTTGATAAGCTTCAAAATTTCGTCAAAGTCAGGATTGACATTGGTTCCACTGGATTGACCAACATCAGTGTTTGTATTACTGACAGGAGTTTCCTCGGGATTTCCTACTGGTGTATTGATAGGATTTTGTCCGGTAGCAGGAGCAACAGGCTGCTTCGGAGGTAGTGGAGTATACACACGTCCACTTCTTGTTACGCGACTCACATCGGCGATATTCACGACAGATGAAAGAGTAGGTAAAGGAACTTCTTGTCCATTCTTTATCATTGTTGCATTGTAGTTGTATGGAACTGCCTTGTCAGAGTCATAAGGAACAGGTCCAGGTAGACAAATGATCAAAGGAGCAACAGGAACCTTTGGCTTGTTGTAAGTAACTTCCATGCGCTCAGGCATGTTGAAATGAGGAACGATGACGTTAACTTTAGGCATTTCCGAGTTGATATCTGAGACTAAAAGCTCATGCGGGTAACATCCTATCATGTTAACTTCATCTTCATTCCTATTTCTGTAGATCTGAATAGTACCATTATCCAACAGAACTTGGAGATCTCTTCTCACAATCGAACATCCGTGAGGATCTACACAACATATGCTGCAGGAACCGTAGTGATGCTGGCGAAAATTCTTCCCTTGACAGAGAGTAGCGTGCATTTGTATCAAATCTGCTCTTGAGTAATTGATATTATAGACTCGGTACGGACCAGGACATCCGTACACCATGTTTACAACATGCCCTCCATGATTGGGCAGCGGATTTGCTTGCACATTAGGATTCAAATTTCTGAAAGAGAGGAGATTTGACCTAACCAACCTCTGAACTTCATATTTCAAGGCTATGCAATGCTCAAGATCATGGCCAGGTGCTCCTTGATGATAAGGGCATGAGACCTCAGCTTTGTACCACCATGGGAGTTTCTCAGGTACTGGTGGTGGTGCTTTAGTTTGAACAAGACCTCTTTCAATCAAAGCAGGGTACAATTCTATGTAGGTCATTGGAATCGGATCAAACTGTGGAGCTCTTTGTACACGATTCTGATTATTGTTAAACTGTTGAGCCTGTTGTTGAAACTGCGGGGTAAATCCCGAATTCGGTGCTGTATTAACGGCTGGTGCAATAGCAGCTACCTGTCGTTGACGATTGACATTTCCTCTTGGCCTCCCTTGGGATACCATGTCAACACTTTGTTCCTTCTTCTTTGGGAAACCACTTCCGAACTTTTTGGTTCCGCTTGAAGATCCACCTTCTTTAGTTAGACGTCCGGTTCGGACCCCTTCTTCTAGACGCATCCCCATGTTTACCATTTCGGTGAAATCACTTGGAGCACTAGCAATCATGCGTTCATAATAAAACGGACTGAGAGTGTTCAAGAAGATCTTTGTCATCTCTTTCTCTTTTAACGGAGGATTAATCTGAGCAGCAGTTTCTCTCCATCGTTGGGCATACTCTTTGAAAGCTTCATGGTCTTTCTGAGCCATGGATCGAAGCTGATCTCTGTCTGGAGCCATATCCGAGTTATACTTATATTGTCGGACAAAGGCCTCGCCTAGGTCGTTGAAAGTTCGAATGATAGTGCTATCCAAACCTGTGTACCACTTCAGTGCGGCACCAGTCAAACTGTCTTGAAAGTAATGGATAAGCAACTGATGATTATCTGCATAAGTAGACATCTTCCTAGCATACATCACAAGATGGCTTTGTGGACAAGAACTACCTTTGTACTTCTCAAAGTCTAGGACCTTGAATTTAGCAGGTATTTGTACAATGGGAACCAAACATAGATCCTGGGCATTCTTTCCAAACAAGTCTTTTCCTCGAATAGCTTTGACTTCCAATTGAATCTTGTTGAATTGTTCTTGGAGATCTTCCACAAGATTACGCTGATTTGTGCTATCACCTTGATCATGATAAATCTCATTGCCATCATAAGGAACAGTGTGAACCGTAGGGGTCGGAACCGTCATAGTGGGTTGAGAAAGTGCCATAGTGATTTGGGAAAAAGTTACCCCCTGATTTGGAGTGAATAGTGAACTTTGTGCAGCGGGCGCTTCAGTTGTGGTTGTTTGAACCCCAGAGAAATTATGGCGAAAACCTGCACCAAAGCTGATAGGCGTGCCCCAACCTTCTGGCATGGAGAAAGATGGAATGCTGAATGCAACTGTAGAAACTGGAGTAGTGACTTCAGATGTCACTGTTGCTTGACTGTTTGGTGGTGGCGGCTGATTCTGTGCGGCCATTAAGGAGTCAACCAGAGTAGTGAGACTTTCCAACTTTTCCTGAAGGGTGGTCACCGTACCACGAAGCTCAATATTCTCTTGTTCAGAGTGTTCCGTTACTCTTCTTCTGCTTGAACGAGTATTGTATCTGTGATCTGATTGCGAGCGCGGTCGAGAAACTTTGAGACGCGACAGCTTGACGATCTATTGGAGAAAGATCCAAAAGATGAGACTCTATACAACAGACTCGATATGCAGAATGATGTATGCAAAAAGAAATTTATGATTTTTCCAAATATTTTAAAGATTATTTCCTTGCAAACATTTGAACACAAACTATTCTTTTATTGAATAAATGGGAAATGTTACAACATTGGAGCGTAGCTCCTTACAAAAGCAAATGATAAATAAAAAGCTAAACAATCCTAAGCATCTTCATCAGACGAAGAACCAAATGCACTGTGCAGCTTGAGCTTCATGATTTCTTTCCCATAGTAAGCTTTCAATTCGGCCTTTTCGGTCCTCAGTTTGTCAAAAACATTCTTCCAATCATCAGGAGTCGGAGCGTTGCTTGTTGAGCATTCAAGATTCTTCTTGCTTTCTTTGATGTACCTCTTGATTGCAGCGTCTTTCTGACGAATCTTCTCATCTTTTCTCATGAGCCATCCATCTTGATAATAGAGAGTTTCTTCGTGATCTTTCACTCTTTTCTTCAACTTTTTATTTTCCATATCAGTTCTACGAAACTTATCTTCCCAAGCATCTTTCTCTAACCTCATCTTGGCTAAAGTGTCTTGGTATTCCTCCATAGTGGGAATGTTGGGTCGTTGAGATACTGCAGGAAACATGGGTTTTTCATAAGCATAAGGCATTTGGAACTCCTTTGCTCTTTTCTTTACCCAGCAGGTGTGGGCGTCCACAGCAATGCAGTTTCTTGCCTCACCTTTTTCTTTCCATCGGACGTCGTACCAAGCTCTCACCATTCTTGTTTTCAACCTTTGAGGATCATCCCCTTCTTGGTAAAAGTAGCATTCCACTGCGAGACCAATGGGTTTAGCTGAATTTGCATACCCAAGTTGTCGTCGGGCTAAGACCGGGTTGTAGTTAATTCCTCCTTGTGTACCAATGAGGGGTACGTTGGCGAACTCTCCACAACTTTCAATGGTTTCTGTACCACAGTGAGCCAAGGTATACCAACGAATATCATTATTAGTAAGAGACATAAGTCTTCGAGGCCAACGCAAACCTTCTCGGTTTTCCGTGAAAATAGGAGACTCAGGTAAGTGTGAAACAATCCATTTTAACAACAGTGGTGCACAACATACAATGACTCCACCGCCTTGGCGATTCCTATGATGGACAGAGAAATACATGTCACCAAGCAAAGTCGGAACAGGATTCCCAATCAGGAAGATCTTTATGGCATTGATATCAACAAAGTTGTCGATGTTGGGAAATAGAACCAACCCATAGATGAGCAAGGCTAGTATAGCTTCAAAAGCTATCATGCTACCAGTTTCGATGAAATCAAAGGCTTTCTTTATTAAGAAGTGTGAAGTCAAACCCGGGAGGTTTCCTTTGGTAGTCCAATTACTCTCTACTTCAGACTTTTTCAAGTGGATACTTGCTGCAATGACGTGTGACTTAGGAATGGCTTCCAAACCATTGAAGGGTATTTTGTCAGACACAGGAATACCCAAAAGATTGGCATATTCTTCCAAGGTCGGTACCAACTGGTAGTCTGGAAAGGTAAAACACCGGTAGACGGGATCATAGAACTGAACCAGAGTTTTGAGAAGTCCTTCATCAACATGAGTGTTCAGGATAGGCAAAAGCTTTCCATAACTTTTCCTAAAATTAGAAGGATCTTGTACAGAAGATGCTAATTCTATCAGTTTTCCCACATCAGGCGCTTTGAAACCGTATTTTTTGGTATACCTTTTTACCCCTTCCATAACTTAATCCTATAATGTTTGCAAAGAAAATCCTCTAAATCTTTGGAGAAATCATGTTTTTTATGGAAAAAGATGGGTTTTTTTAATGAATGTACGAATGCATGGATGCATGGATGCCACATATTCAAACATGGTAAAGCGAACATGGTAATACGAACATGGTAATACATGGTAATACAAACATGGTACACAAATATGGTACACACAGGTTCAAAGGTCCGGCGTCACGAGCATGAGGTCAGAGAACCAAAAATGGGATAGTTCTAGTTAATCACCTGCAAAACATGTTCTACTGATACGTCAGAGTCTACATTTTTCTTTCGGATATTACCGGCTTGCACAATTAAACTTGTGAGCCAGCAATATTCTCAAGAAAAACTCGTCTGAGTGTGGCTCTCCGCATGACAACTATCCAGGTCTTCACCTGAACGTTTCTGCGCCACAACCTAATAAGGCCAGGATGGGTTGGGGTTCTACAGCCAACTCAGCTTCTACAGTTCAATGCAGCAATAATGTTTTCGCTATGAAACATGCTAAACATATATTACCAACAAGGAACCTCCACTGAGCGGAAGGATTCTCACGTACGCCTGTACATGACTATACCCTCCACCTAATTCTTATGTGTACTTAATCCGGGTTAGGATTTGTCCATAATGTATCACTTGTAAAAGAACCAAAGAACCACACATGTAACAAGAAAAAAACAAAATAAATAGAATTAACCCTTTCTTTGGAAACAATAAAAAGTTTTGTCCCCAGTGAAGTCGCCATTTTTCTGTCGCGGGGAAAAATCGTTATCCTTTTTCGGGATGAGACACCTGATGCCTTCTTTGGGCTCGAGTGCTCAAAAAAATGATTTTTCTTTTGTTCCGACCAAACTTTTTATTGTTTCCAAAGTAGGAAAAGGAAAAAAGCTGCAATAACCTAAAAAGTGGGGGAGAGATTCCGGGTAAGAGGGTTGGTTATACGAAGGGAAGGTATTAGCACCCAAAGTATCTATAGTAGTCTATAGGTTTCTTTGTTTTGTTTATTTCATTCTTTGTGGTGGAGGTTCTTGTGAGAAAGAGGTGGAACCTAAGGTGTTTGTTTGATTATGCTCGCAAAGATCATCGCGATCCTCTGCATACATATCCCTTAGAGGGAATCAGAGCATCTGTAGCTCGAGGTCTACGGGTGCTAAGGTTTGAATGGTTTGAGGGAGAAGTTTTGCTAGCCAAGGATACGACCTTGTGCCTACGTATTCTCAAAGGGATGTTGAGAAAGTCAGAGCAATCATAGTTCCCACTTATGCTAGTGGAAGCAAAGGAAAAGAGACAAATGTCATCTAAATGTTCGATGTATCTAATCTATATCATCACATACATCTGTTTGTTTTTTGTTTGAAAATCTTTTCATTATAAGCCCTGGGCCATGCCACTTATGGTGCTTAGAATGATAAAGATGCTTTTTAGCCAGCCTTGTGGCAAAAACTTTCAATGAAGTCAGCCTTGTGACAAAAAGTTTTGATTAATCAGCCAGCCTTGTGGCAAAAGTTTCAATGAAGTCAGCCTTGTGACAAAAACTTTGATTAATCAGCCAGTATGGTGGCAAAAAGGTTTGATTGATTAGCCAGCCTTGTGGCAAAAAAGTTAAGTTGATTGATTGATTGATTGATTGATTGTTTGTGATGATATAGAAGAGATACTCCTATCATAGAGATGATCAATGTCTAATCTCCTAGGGTATTTGTTTTGGATACTGGGGGATGCTTATAAGAAGCCCGTGGGTCCTTGTACGAAGCCCAAGAGGAGGCTATTCGAGGGTCCTTGCATTGTAAGTCCAAGAGGAGGCTATGGGAGGGACAATCGAGGGTCCTTGCATTGTAAGCCCAAGAGGAGGCTATGGGAGGGACAAGTCGTTTGTACGAAGCCCAAGAGGAGGCGTGGTATAGTTGGTTTGAGCTCTTAGAGCGATTTCACCGGGAAACCATACTCTATGTCCTAACCTAAACTAGGGAGATTCTTTGCACGAAGCCCAATAGGAGGCTATGGGGAACCTAGTGTTGTAATAAGTTGAACAACTATATATAACACAATCACAAATATGAACAAATATGAACAAACATGAACAGGTACATGAACAAATATGAACAGTTATATATATATGACAAAGTGTGTGTATATAATGGAGTTTATGAAGGAAATATACCTGTAAGCATGCTCCATTTGTATACACGGGGGCTCGGGACTTAAACTCGGGGAGAGGCCCACTTGAGTTTATTCAAAATCTATGTAAACAAGTATTTACAAAAGGGCTCGGGACTTATACCTACATGGAGGCCCATGGTATTTTTGGGAAGATTTAAAGAAAACCTTCATTTTTTGATTTGTTGTTCGAGGTTAAAAAACAAATTGATCGAGATATGTACAAAAAGGTGGATGTACAATGAAATACCTAATTTCATGTACGGGAATGGGACTTATTCCTATGTGGAGGCCCATGTTTTATTTTATAAAACATGGTTGATTGTTTTATTAACAGACGCAAGGTTTCATCGTTTGAAAAACTGTTTGAAAGTTTTGTTTTTGAAAGAAGTTTTATGTTTTGAGAAAAACTGTACAAAAAAGGAAAGGGACTTATACTCTCTAATATTCGAGAGGCCCCACATCGTTTTGAAAATCAATTGATCAATTAAAAAGATTTAATCAATAGTTTCCTTTGAAATCAAAAAGAAATGGTTTATCGTTTTGAAAAGAATTGTGATTGCTTGTTTTAAACGGTTTGAATTTGAAAGAAATCAAATTAATTAAGATAAACACAAAGATTACACTTAATTAACACCTAAATGATTAGGGTTTGATCACAAAATATTTACAAGTGATTAAGTTTGAAAATCAATGAAAAACAATATTTTTAAGTATTAAAAAAAACACTTAAAACATGTCATTTTAAATTTAATTAAAAATGTATTAAATAAATATATTTTTGTGATTTTTCTTGATATTCATAAAATATATATATTAAATAAGAGGTGTGCAAAAAATGAAGCAAAAATGAATTGATTTGAATGGTTAATTAATTGAGTGAAGTTGTTAAGAAAATGAAGAAAAATAGTTGTAAAAAATTTTGTTTTGTCTCCACAACGACTTGAACTCACGCCCTCTCTCTCACCAACCAAAACTCTTGCCAACTGAGCTGCGCGCGCAGCTTGTAATACACACGCATCCAACTGATTATATTTTAAACTCAACATTTGAAATTTCTGAATCAAAAATGGCGCCAAGAACACACCTTCAACTGAATTTTGAAAATCTTCAAAACTGTGTTGTTTTGATCAAGTAAAGGGTCTATCTCACTCGGTTTTTCATGAGGAACATGATGGTGATCTTTAATTTCATTTATTTTTGCTCTAAGATGATTAATTTTCTGATGAACATGAAGAACCCTAATATGACAAATCATTGTGAAATCGTGTATGATCATGATATGATGCAATTGATTGAGGGTTATTATTCAGTGATGGTGCAGAAACAAGATGGTAACTCAATTTTTCATTTATGATGCATGTATGATAGAGTTTGAAGTTCATGAGCACTTACCTTAAAAACGGATCAACTGAGGATCGAATTCTGCAAATGAAGGATTCCAGATATGGTTTCTTGATCTGAACAGCATCAGTGGACCTTATGGAACATGTTTGAATGCTTGTAACAGTCTGAATTCACCTGAGCAAGGCCATAGAACCTGATCTGCAGTTGCTTCAAGTATGAATCGAGCTTGATGATTATGAGGTTACAGATCATATGTGAGTGTTTGGATAGTTCATATGTGACATGTATGAGGTGTTGGAAGTGTTAGTTTGGACAGAAATGATCTTGAATGAAAATTGGCATGATAAGGCTTATGTTATGCATATTTGAGAAGTGAGGTAGTGATTCTGAGTTCTTAGTGTTTTTGGGGTATATGGATGGATCAGACACATCACATATGGTGTTTATGAGTTGTGGGAAGCATCACTTTGCTCAGAACTTCAAAGGTTTGGAGGTTGGGATTTCTACCTCACTTTGAAACTTGAAACTTGCAATTCAAGAAAGAAGAGAGAAAACCTATAATTGTGAGGTTTTGGTGTGATTTGAAGAGTGATTTGCACCTCTATTTATAGGCCAAGAGTTCTGAATGCAGAGCTTGGCAAGTTGATCAAAGATTGGTGATTTGGCACTTAAGAGATAGAAAGGAATCTTACCATTAAATGCATATGGTTAAAAAGTGACTTAACCATGGTTATTTCTCTAGCTTCTTATCCTCTTCCATTCTGATCTTCAAATCAGAAAATATCTTCAATTATTGCATCTATGCATCATTATTTGTATCATTTGGCAAAATGGCTCATAACTTTGGCAAAATGACTTGAAATTTCAAGTGAAAAGTTCACTAATGTCAAAATTCAAAACCATGGTGTGGTGGTCATTTTCTTTACCTCCCCGTTTCACTTGGGAGGACGGCACGCTAAACCCTTCACGCGAAATTTGGAAGGAGAATGCGCCCGTGGTGGGATGAATTTTATTTCAGTTCTTCCTACGATATCACACGAACTTTCTTATTTGTCCTACGAGTAGGAAAGGGGAAAAAAGATCTCAACTAAACCCTAGGAGTTTGCTAAGTGTGGGGATTTCACCTAGACTAGAAATTCTGGAGTCCGGGAGGTCGGTTATACATAGGGAAGTGTTTAAACACCCTACATATCTGTAGTACTCTACAGGAACCTTCTCTGTGTCATTGTGATTGTGTTTGCTGCTAATGATTGGGAAAGTTTCTCCTTTGTATTAGGAGAAGGAATTGAATTGATTTTAAAAGACAGACAGACAGACAAACTGACTATTTTTGGTATTTTATTAGCTCGCTGAGATTCCTTGTGAACCTCATGCCTACATATCCCTAGTGGAAGTCAGAGCTTAATGTAGTTCGGGGAACTAACTAGGGAAATTACTTGTTTTTGGTGCCTTGCTTGAAGCTCAAGGTTGAAGCTTGGAATTAAATCTCTGTTTACAGTAAAGAGACATGGAATCATCTCTACAGAGAGGTATTTGTACTATTCTACCACAAACATTTAAAGGAGTGACAGAATAACTGAATTCATTTCATTCAAGAGGGGGACCTTACTTGTGTATGTGCAAGTATACCAGTCAAATGCCTCTTAAATGAAAGAAAGATGCTCATCCAAATTAGGGAAAGTTACCACATGTCTGGGTTTTACTGCCAGCTCATGCCTTTCAAAATCATAAATGGGAGACTTGATTAAAATTGAAATGAAATGTTTGTTTGTTTGAATGTGGTAGAGTAGTAAAAATATCTCTCTATAGAGATAAGCTATGTCTATCTACTGTATAAAAGATTTGACTTTAGCTGGCTTGTATGAGGCCCAAGCTTGAGGCTTTTTGATTGATTAATTAATATTATTGACTCTGGGAGATGACTCCACTGGGGATTAATTACAGGGTATTTTTGTGTTCTGTACAAAGCCCAGAATTGAGGCTGACTCTACTTAGGGAGACTCTATTTATGTGCCTTGTACAAAGCCCAAGGTTGTGGCTAACTGTTGAGGATAATTGAATGAATGACTCTATTTTATGTGCCTTGTACAAAGCCCAAGGTTGTGGCTGACTATTGAGGATAATTGAATGAATGACTCTATTTTATGTGCCTTGTACAAAGCCCAAGGTTGTGGCTAACTCTAGCTAGGGAAAACATTATTTTCTGCCTTGTACAAAGCCCAAGGTTGTGGCAGACTCTTAAATAAACTGAGTATGGATGACTCTATAGGGAAAAGATCCTAGGTGTTAGGAATCTTTGACACATGAAAGTATGGTTTATCTGCCTTGTATAAAGCCCAAGGTTGTGGCTACTGAATGATGAAGAACTCACTGGGGAGACTCTATTATCTGCCTTGTACAATGCCCAAGGTTGAGGCTGACTCTTGACAGGGGAGTTTTATTGTTTGGGTGCCTTGTATGAAGCCCAAGGTTGAGGCTAACTATTTTTGTTGGTTTTGACTCTACTGAGGAGATTTTATTCATTGAAAGACTGTTTTTCTTTGGAAGCTAACCCTTTCCAGGGATTTTGACTCTGCTGGAGAAATTATTTGGTAAAAGACTGACTTTATCATGTTTTTTTTGAGGCTGACCCTTTCCAGGGGTTTTGACTCTTTTTGGGGAAATTATCTCCTAAGAGAAATGAATCTTTATTTATTTTGACATTTAATAATTGACTTTGGAGGCTAACCCTTTCCAGGGATTTATATTAAAAATGAAAGAATGTGTGGAAGCTAACCCTTTCCAGGGATTTATATTAAAAATGAAAGAATGTGTGGAAGCTAACCCTTTCCAGGGATTTTGTTAACATGAATGGCAGAAAGATTATCTAATGGAGACTTCTTGTTTAAAGCCCAAGATGAAGGCTGACACATGCTGAGGAGAAAATAAACATAGATCCTAGACTCTGCTAAGGAAGATTGATGAAGATAAGGGTGATAGAGACTGTCCATGTCTCTCATTCCAAAAGGTGTACTCAATGCAGAATTGAGACAAACTTAGCTTGTTTAAAGTCTGGTTTAAATTGGAAGAAACTCACCAGGGTAGGCTAAAAGGTGACTAAAGACCTGTTCCTATGTTTATAAGAAACCTGATGGGTCCTTGTATACAAGCTCAAGAGGAAGCTGGAAATGCTTTTAAGAAGCCTGTGGGTCCTTGTACAAAGCCCAAGAGGAGGCTAATCGAGGGTCCTTGTTATAGCACAAGAGAAAGCTATGTAGTTTTGAACTTATTTTGGCTCTAAGCAAATGGGTAAGAGGTTTCACCGGGAATAATTCCTCTTTGGGTGGATGTGTCCTATTATTTGGATTCTAAGGTTTTTACCAAGATGTTTCACCGGGAATAATTCATCTTGGGGGCTTGAACTACATATCTCTAATTAGGAAAGAGCCTTCACCGGGAAGACATTCTCAATCCTAGGCCATATTCCTATAATACATATATAGTTTAACTGTCCTAGGGTTTATACTCAAACGTAGTTCTAAACTAATATATGCACAATTTATATTTGACAGTAATTTAAATAAAGACTGTAAATTGAAAGCTTGTAAAGCCTAACCTGGATGGAGTGGAGGCCATTGAAGAAGTATGTACAGAGCCTCAACAGTAATTTTTGTTGTTTTGTTGATAACAGTTGAATATATATATGATAAACAGTTAATGGTTTTTGAAAACAGAAGAAGTGAAGATGGACAAAGGTCACATAGGTATCTGAAGAGTTTCACCGGGAATAATGCCCTTCAAATACCAGAAGAATGTTTTGAAAACAGAAAGAAGATTTTGAAAATACAGTTTTGAAAACAAGCTAAGAAGAGAAGGTTTTTGGGACTTACACTCTATTAGAGGCCCAGTACTTTACAGTACTGGTGTAAAAGCAATTTGAAAAATGATTTGGAATGATACAAGGTTTTGTTGTTTGAAAACCCTAATCATTTGATTTATTCGGAGATTGAATACAGTTTTGAAAATTGACAAAAGTCAACTTAATTAAGGTAAAAATAAAGACTTTTAACTAATTAAGACCTAAACAATTAGGATTTTATCATAAAATTATTTACAAAGTGATTAGGTTAAAATAAAATGACAATATATATTTAAAGTATTTAAGAAAACACTTAAAAACATACTATTTTAAACCTAATTAAAATTCATGAAATAAATAATATTTTTATGATTTTTTTGACTATTCACAAAATAGATATATTAAATAATAGGTGTATGAAAAATGAAGTGAAAATGATTTAATTTGATAGGTGAATTAATTGTGTGAAGTTGTGAAGAAAATAGGTGTGACAAGTGATAAAAAATTAGGAATGTCTCCACCAAGGCTTGAACTCACGCCCTTTAGGTCACATACCCAAAACCAAACCACTGGGCCAGCGCGCGCATGGTGATAGTGATACACATCCAACACATTATATTTTCAGATAAACGTGTAAATCATGAAAAAAATAAAAGGAATAAAAAGTCTGGGGCGAGGGGGATTCGAACCCCAGACTTGAGGCATGAGGAGACTAAGAGTGCATGTGAGGCCACTAGGGCAAACGATGTATTCGTTTAAAACACGCTTTCAGTTAAATATATTTTAAACCCTCCCCTGAGAATCCAAAAATGGCGCCACCCACCATCTTCATCTTCAACCTCAAGCTCTTCAAATTTGAACTTCTGAACTTACTCGTTTCTCAACCAAACGTGATGATGTAAAGATGAATTTCACTCCAAATTTCCTTACAAATCTAAATATGTAACTAATATCTATTTATATTAACTACATCTAACTAATTTACCAGAAATCGTGAAGAACCCTAAATTTTAAAAATCAAATTAAATGACTATACTGAAAGATAAATGAATGATGATAGAGGGTTTTCAATCCTCTGATGATGCTGAACAAGATAGAATCGAGCTTTATCACAAAGAGTGCTTAAATTAAAGAGGTGAGGTTCAGAAACTTACCTCTGAAAATGGAGGTCGTGAGGATGATAGAGAGCACCTGGGCTTGAATGAATGATCTCAATAGCTTCCCTGAGACTCAATGATGCTAACTGAATGCTTATTGGAGCTTGAATCCTCCTGAATTGCTCTATAGACCTCCCTCGATTTCAGCTTCAAGTGAACATGGAGGTTGTTGAATTTGGAGTTACAGATGAGCTGCAGCCATCTGGTTAGCTTCACTATGACCTGAGGAGTGTGCCTGGATGATTGGCTTGGCTTGAAACCTCCTGAATTGTTCTGTGGTCCTCCAACTGCAAGTGCTCCAAATGAGAGGTGGAGATGATGATTCTCCACGCCCAGCAGTGTTCCAGAGGTTTGGATCACCTCCAAATGCCTCCCTCAATGTGTTTGAATACTTATTTTCAAAGAGAGAGCTTTGGTTTGAAGAATCCGAGTCTTCTTGCCAAAGGACCTTTGAAAAAACTAAGTATGAAGAAAGAAAAGAGAAAGCAAGAATTCTGTTGCTTTGGTGTGTTTTTTGAATGAGAATGAGGCCTCTATTTATAGGCAATTGGTTCAGTATAGTTGCAGAAGAGTGAGCTTGCTTAATGAAAGAAGTTTGGTTTCTTAAGCATGAAGGAAGTTTGCAAATATCTCTTATGCAATGATGAGAATTTTGATTCCATTTGATCAATCCCCTAGCCCTCGATTTTGCTTGATCTTAGGGGACAATTCTGAGCCAGAAATGAGCTCTAATTGGTTGGTGAGAAGATTCCTTGGGTGATTCATCAATTTGCCATAAATTCACAAATGTAATCATTACATAATCACATGTTCTTGTTTTTAGAATCTTCTTCAATCCTTATGGCATGGTGAAAATGAATGCATGGCATTGTTTCAGATATGTTATGGGTCATGTAGCATCCATAATTGAGGTCATGTGCACAAAATTTCAAAGTTCAAAAATGATGCATGACCTATAATTTTACTTCATGAGGCCAACTTTGAACAAGCATAACTCTTAGCTCAAATTGAATTTGGAGAAGGTTGAACACAATTTGGAAAGCCCTAAACATCTACTTCAAATCATTAGTTTATGTCTTCTTCAGAATCATTTGGGAAATTTGTGAAAAATGAGCCCAAAGTTGGATGAAAACTAGGTTAAAACACTTAGAAAATTTTCTAAGTGGTTATGACCTAAAACTTCAAAATTTTCAAAACCCTTAAATGGTTGATCTTTTGAAAAAAGTTCTTATGTGAGATTTTGTTTTATTTTGCAAGATCTACAACTTTCATGTTGGAAGTTTTTTGAGTTGTGTAGGTGAAATTTTGAGTTCTCACTATGCCCTCAAAAACCCTAATTCCCGACTTTTTGCTCCTTGATGAATTTCTTTGAATTTCTTTGGTCAAATGACTTTGACATCCATATATTGATGATATTGATATTTGAAAGTAATTTTTTGACCAAAAACCTTAAAAGTCAATGATGATCCCACACAGTTGACTTTTCCTGACAAAGTGAATTTTTTGGGCTTTTGTGTAGAAACAAGATCTTCTCCTCAAATGAATGATGTAAATGGATTATATTGAGGTAGTAGAGATTCTTGAATCATGTCTTGAGTTTTGGATCCATGCCCTGATTAAAAGTCAACTATCTTGGTGAATTAGGTCAAAAACCCTAATTATCGACCAGAGGACAATGATGAGTGTAGACTTTGAATTGAGGTGTAATGTCCAGTGGATCTTGTCATAAGAGTTATTTGAAGATGATTAATGTCTTTGAATGGTTTCCTGGGGCTTTTTAGGGTTTCCCAAAGGTGATCCCTGATTTTAGTCCTTGATAGGCTCCAAACCCTAGTCTGTTGATCTGAGTAATCCTGTACTTAGATGACTGGGTGTCTTAATCAATCATAGGTGTAATAATGAGGCTTTTGAGTCTTATGATTGTATTAGAGACTAATCCCTCTATTGATTGATCCTTTGCCTGAGTTTTCTTGTCTTTGAACACCCTCGATTGAATGCCAGACTGCCCTGGGTACTTACTTTGACTTGATGAAAATCCTGAAGATATGTCATCTCAGGGGGGTCAAAAATTAGGGTATGACACATGGCTACACTTCATATTTTTTCATGCTCTTGGACATTTTGGAAAGCTCATATTACACACTTCAAAACCCTAGTTGAAAGTTTCTTCAAGACCTTTAAGGAAATGGGTGAAAAAGATCCATGAACTTTGAAGAAAATGAAGTTTTAAGTGAAATTTTCAAAAGATACCAACTTTGAAGCTCCATATCTCTTAAATGGTTGATCTTTTGGAAAAAAATTATATGTCACAAAGTTGTTCATTGGATCAAAATCTACAACTTTCATGTTGGAAGTTTTTTTCAGTTTGT
This sequence comes from Vicia villosa, assembly GCF_029867415.1. Classification (NCBI taxonomy): domain Eukaryota; kingdom Viridiplantae; phylum Streptophyta; class Magnoliopsida; order Fabales; family Fabaceae; genus Vicia; species Vicia villosa. Next base: position 128,065 of record NW_026706083.1, read on the forward strand.
AGGTGAAATTTTGATAAATTCCCTTCCAAAGTTTGGAAAAAACCATTGAAAAACACTTAGAATTTTTCTAAGTATGGAAAGTCAAACTTTTGACTTTTTGATTCTTGATTGATTTTCTTGATTTTTCTTGATCAAATGACTTCATATATCATATTTTAATGATTCAAAACTTCAAAAGTCATGGTTGACCAAAATTCCCCAAAAGTCAATGGTGATCTTGTACAGTTGACTTTTTCAGACGAATCGCGTTTCTGGAGATTTCAAATGAACCAAGCTATCCTCACCAAATGAATGGATCACATTGAAGCATTAGAGGATACTGAGCCATGGTTTAAGTTGTGGCACCATGTTCTGATAAAAAAGTCAGTTGTTCAGGTGATTTAGGTCAAAAACCCTAATTGTCGATCTGGTGAAATTGATGACTGTGGATCTTGAATTGAGACACAATTTCCATTGGATGTTGTCATAGGGATTATTAGAGGTTGATGGAAACCTTTGATTGATTCCCTAGGGATTTTTAGGGTTTCCCAAATGTGATCCCTGATTTCAGTCCCTGATAGCTCAAAAAACCCTAATCTGATGATTTGAAATTTCATTGTTGATCAATCCTTGTGTAGGAGATGTCTTGAGCCAATGGATTAGGTCAAAATGATGCACTTGGGGTCTTGAGGTCATGTCCCAAGTCATTAGGTAAAATCCTGAGCAGGAGTCGGGAGTGTGCTATCTTCACTCAAAACCCTGATATGGTTGGTTCAGAGCCTTTGAGCTTGTTGAAATGAATCTCTGAGGACCAAATGTTGGTTGTTGATGAAGATGATTCATTTGAGATGAAGGGGGAACAAAACCTTAATTGATTGTTGCTTGTACTGATGAGTGATTTCTTGTTTAAATCCTGCTGAGTCACAAGTAACAAACACAGGCTATGCAATTTGTTAGAGATGCAAATGATGCATATGCTATGATATGAGGTGGTATCTTAGGTCAAAAATTGGGGTACGACAGATGCTTGTTGTGTCCTCAAACCTTCTGAATTGCTCTACTCGACTCCTTCGATTTGAGCTTCAAGTGAACATGGAGGATGATGAATCTGGAGTTACAGATGAGCTGCAGCCATCTGAACAGCTTCACTATGATCTGAGGAACGTGCCTGGATGCCTAACCTTGCTTGGAACCTCCTGAATTGTTCTGTTGTCCTCCAACTGCAAGTGCTCCAAATGAGAGGTGAAGATGATGATTCTCCACGCCCAGAAGTGTTCCAGAGGTTTGGATCACCTCTAAATGCCTCCCTCAATGTGTTTGAATACTTATTTTCAAAGAGAGAGCTTTGGTTTGAAGAATCCGAGTCTTCTTGCCAAAGGACCTTTGAAAAAACTAAGTATGAAGAAAGCAAAGAGAAAGCAAGAATTCTGTTGCTTTGGTGTGTTTTTCTACTGAGGTATGCTCTCCTATTTATAGGCAAATGGTTCAGTATAGTTGCAGAGGAGTGAGCTTGCTTAGTGAGGTTGATTTGGTTTTCTTGGCCATGAAGGAAGTTTGCAAATATCTCTTATGCAATGATGAGAATTTTGATTCCATTTGATCAATCCCCTAGCCCTCGATTTTGCTTGATCTTAGGGGACAATTCTGAGAGAGAAATGAGTTCTAATTTGTTGGTGAGAAGATTCCTTGGGTGATTCATCAATTTGCCATAAATTCCCAAATGTAATCATTACATAATCACATGTTCTTGTTTTGGGAATCTTCCTCAATTCTTATGCTATGGTTAAAATGAATGCATGGCATATTTTCAGATGTGGTATGGGTCGTGTAGCATCCATAAATGAGGTCATGTGCACAAAATTTCAAAGTTCAAAAATGAGGCATGACCTATAATTTCACTTCATGAGGCCAACTTTGAACAAGCATAACTCTTAGCTCAAAATGAATTTGGAGAAGGTTGAACACAATTTGGAAAGCCCTAAACATCTAATTCAAATCATTAGTTTATGGTTCCTTCAGAATCATTAGGGAAATTTGTGAAAAATGAGCCCAAAGTTGGATGAAAACTAGCTTAAAAACACTTAGAAAAATTTCTAAGTGTTTATGACCTAAAACTCCAAAATTTTCAAAACTCTTAAATGATTGATCTTTTGAAAAAAGTTCCAATGTAAGATGTTGTTTTATTTTGCAAGATCTACAACTTTCATGTTGGATGTTTTTTGAGTTGTGTAGGTGAAATTTTGAGTTCCCACAATGCCCTCAAAAACCCTAATTCCCGACTTTTTGCTCCTTGGTGAATCTCTTTGAATTTCTTTGGTCAAATGACTTTAATATCCATATATTGATGATTTTGATCTTTGAAAGTCATGGTTTGACCAAAAATCTTAAAAGTCAAAGGTGATCCTATACAGTTGACTTTTTCCAAATAAAGTGAGATTTTGGACTTTTGTGTAGAATCAAGATCTTCTCCTCAAATGAGTGATGTAAATGGGTTATATTGAGGTATTAGAGGTTCTTGAATCATGTCTTGAGTTTTGGATCCATGCCTCTGATTAAAAGTCAAATATCCTGGTGAATTAGGTCAAAAACCCTAATTGTCGACTTTGAATTGAGGTGTGATGTCCAGTGGATCTTGTCATATGAGCTATTTGAAGATGATTGATGTCTTTGAATGATCCCCTGGGGCTTTTTAGGGTTTCCCAAAGGTGATCCCTGATTTTAGTCCTTGATAGGCTCAAAAACCCTAGTCTGGTGACCTTAGTAAATCTGTATTCAGAGGACTGGGTGTCTAATCAATCATAGGTGAGAAAATGAAGCTCTTGAGTCCTATGATTATGTTAGAGACTAATCCTTCTACTGATTGATCCTTTGCCTGAGTTTTCTTGTCTTTGAACATCCTCGATTAAATGCCAGATGAAGAAGTGACTGCTCTGGGTACTTGCTTTGACCTGATGAAAATCCTGAAAATATGTCATCTCAGGGGGGTCAAAAATTAGGGTATGACAAGACCCAATCACCACAAAAACAAACAAACAAGGAAGGAATGGGCCGGTTCAAGTGGCCTTAGGCCCACACAGTTTAGCATCAAACAAAATGAACCTTACTCCTCACTTACTCGGTTTATCTCTCTCAAAACTCACTCAACGCTCCTCTTTCTTTCTACTGTTTGTTTGACGAAGTTTGGAGGAAGCTGATGGAATTTTTGCAGATTTTTCTTACTTGTTTCTTCCTCCTCCTTTGCTTGTAGTGTGAGTTGGTTTATATAGGAGGGTGTTTAGGGTTTTGAATGAGAATTGAGGATAAGATCAAAGGGGACACAAGCTGTCAATTGGTACCATGATAGTGGAAATTGTTTGAAATTGTAGAGGTAGTGGAGTAGTGGAATGGAGAGGAAGGACAAGGTGGTGGAATGGTAAAAAAATCGTGTAACTTGCAGAGATAATTTGGTTCAAGTTTTTGTCTTTTGTGACTTCTAGAAATGTGATGAAAATGGGCTCCCCAAATTGAATTTTGATCACGGGCCTTTTTGTTTTTTGCACCTATTAATAAAAAATAACATAGAAACAAGAACATAACAAAAATGATATGATAAAAAAAATAAGAATTTATTAACTTTAATTTAAAATTCAACTTAATCAAAAATTGAATTAAAGATTAAAATCATGCAAAGTTAATAAAAAAAACTTTTAATTTTAAAATGATGTATGAAATGAATGTATATATTTATTTTATTTTTTTGAATGCAAATGATGCAAATGAACGTCTAAAATCCTACCTATATATTTTTTTGATTTGAGATAAACTAAGAATAACAAATGACAATGATGTAGATGAAACATTAGGGTAAAAATCAGGGTGCAACACAATGGTCTTACCTTACTTTTGAGATTTATTTTCATCAAGTTTAGTGTACTGATGTGTTCTTCAAGAGATGAATTATCACGATTCTTTGTTGATATGAATGCAGTGACCATTTGTTTCCATCTTCTTGGTAAACCTTTGAATATCTTTCTCTTAAAGTTTTGTCTTGAAGATACACTTTTCTTCCTCTTTTGATAAGAACCATCTTTCAATGAAGTACTTTTGATTTGATCAAATGAGTTGAATTTGACTATCTGGCTTGCATTAGATGCACTCATTTGATCTTGAATGTTTCATTAAGCACATTTTCTTATTTCTAATCTTGAGCCTCCTTTAGATTTGATCCATAAACTCTTTATGATATGTAGATAATTTCTTCAGAGTTTTGATGATCTTGATTTTGAAAGCTTCTGATTATACGGAGTGTAGGAATATAACTTGTTTTCTACTCAGTGAGGTTTTTCTCCTTCTGGATCTCTCTACACGGTTAAGTGTTTGATCTTATATCAATAACAGGGCCATGTACTAATACCAATTGAAGGTGGAGAAAAACACAAGAAAGGGGGGGTTGAATTTTGTTCTTAGAATCTCATTTTCTAGATATGCTTAGATCATTGTTGTGGAAGCATGTTCTAGATAACACGGCATAACCAATGAGATACTTATTCAATTTAACTTCTTAACTACATTAGAACTTCTTACTACATCAAGGATATATATCTTCACACTTTTTCCCATTTAATCTTGGTTATTGGAGAGAGCAATAAATGTTTGCGTGTTTCTTTTCATTTTTTTTCTCCTATGAGTTGCATGCGGATAGCTTCTTAAATCAACCTTGGGAGTTGCACTTTTTGAGTGTTGCAGCCGCCTTGCTAACGATTATGTCTTTAACCGTATCTTTCTTTTTTGAATCAGACTTCATGGTCTTCTGTTCAGCTTGGAGTATAGCTTCTGTATCAGTGTGTTTGCAGCAGTTTTGGTGCTTGATTAGAAGTTGCTTTAAGACTTGAGCATTTTTGCATTTGTTCATCTTTGCGCATCAAGTTCTGATGGTACTTGTATTGAATTATCTTTTGAAATCAGGAACACTTAATTAGAGTACCACATTTGCTTATATAAAATTTATCTGCTTGTTATCATCAAAACACTACAAATATGATTAGAACCAAACTATATTCTAACAATAACTATATTAAAAGAAATAGCAGTGAAATTTTCTTTTTATCAAAAATAACCTTACACATTAGATGAAGTAGAGAGTATAAAGCATAATGAAAGATATTGTGTTAGGGCACTTTTCACCCACTTTGTAATGTGAAGTTGTTCTCAAGTTTGATTAAACTCACAATTTGTGAAGGAATCATTTGTTGATTAGAAAGGAGAGTTTGATTTGCAACAACCATGCAGGTTAGATTCTCACTTGTAATCATGTTTCTTTCATCCAAGTTTCTTGAGGCATTTCATCAAACATCATGAGTACAGACTTAAAACAACATAACAACACAAATAGAAAAACAACAAAAACAAGAAATCACACAAACAAGAATAACACAAAGTCACAAATAAGAGGGACACATATTTTAGGACAATATTTTTTATAAATGTGACACTTATTTTGAGACGGGGGGAGTAATAAACAACTTTATTTCCTAATGAAATTTGGTTAGGAGCAGAAATTCTGTAGCACCGACTCCTCTAAAAAAAGTGTGTTTGTGTTAGTGTCGGTGTCTGAAATCGACACCGACACTTGTGATTACCTCTCATTTATTTATTTTTTAAAATTATTATCGGTGTCGACGTGTCATTGTCAAGGTCGTGTTTGTGGCTTCCATGCTTCATATATCGATGATGCCACACTCTAGTTAAGAGGGATGCCATGCAGTTTCTTAATGATTTTTACACTTCAATATGGCTTCTTTTGTTGGAATTCGAATTTATTTAGTGTCGCACGCTCGCGAAAAATGAACAGAGTCGCCACCAATATATTTATCCCATAAGGGAAAGGAATATCAGAAAACCTAACAAAGGAAGGAACAGGGTCTTGCGACCAGAGAATCAAGGTACGGGAGTCGGTTACGCAAGGGGAAGGTATTAGCACCCCTCACGCCCATCGTACTCGATGGTATCCACCTATGTTTGTTTCTATCTAATGGGTGTGTACTATGTCTATCTATATGTGAATGCATGCAAAAAGAAATACGGGGAAAAGAAGGAATATTTACAAATGTGCTCGTTCAAGCCCCGCGAATTGATGCCTACGTATCCTTTTCAGGAATCAGAGCGCCGTAGTTCGGCTCCATAGTTTTGTTTGTTTTTGTGTTTTTTAGTTGGGCGGAGTTAACGCTCGCGCTCTTGCATAAGGGGCAGCCTAGGCTGCAATAGAGCGGAGATAACAATGCCCTTAAGAAAGGAAGGAGAGAGTTTGAGTGTTTCGAGGAAATCCCTAAAGCAAGGGAAACTCGAGTTACTCTTTGGTTTGTGTTTTTTAGAAGTTGGGAACTTACGCCTGAATGGGACCCTAAAGCAAGGGAGATCCAAGCACTCGAACATTCCCTAAAGCAAGGGGTGTTCAAGCTTCCATTCCCTTTTTAAGATTTTCACTTTTTTATTAATGTTTTAAGTGTTTTCTTTGTATTTTTTATGGGGAATTTATTTCAAGTATTTATTAGTGTTTTATGTTGTAAAAGAAAAAGAAACTAGCCTAAGTAAACTAGCCTAATATGAATGGGAATTTCTACCTAATATTATCATGGTTTCTACCTAAGGTTGGGATTTAAAAGAAGCATGAAAAATAAAGCGCTAAGTAGAATATTGAAAATAGCGTAAGAGCATAAAAAAGAACAAGTCAAAATATAGTACAAGAGTGGATTAAAAGTACTATTATTTTTATTGATTTTTTATATGACAAAACAAGGATTCTAATCAAACAAAAGAATTAAAATACAAGCCTAAACTAATATTTTTTATGATTATTTGTAAGTCAAAATTGGATTAAAGTCTAAAAATTAATAGGAGAAAAATTAGTGTTTTATTACAAAAAAGAAAATAGAAAAAGCTAATCGTTAGTTGGTTCAGTGGTGATTGGCGCTGAACTTGGTAGGGAGGACCACGGTTCGATCCCCCGCAACTACGGCCGGGAGGGGGCTGGAACCACTTGATGCCAGAACTGACCCCCGAACCGGACTAAACCGGTGGTTATAAACCAAAAAAAAAAATAGAAAAAGCTAATTAAAATCTAAATTCTAGTAGTTAAAAAAAGGAAACAGGGTGGTGTAAAAGAAATATGGTGGTGCAGTCAGTGGTTATGGACGCTGGGCCTAACAGGGAGAGGCCCAAGGGATTGTTTTTGTTTCAGATTTTCTCACGTGCCAAAAATGATGGAACGGGCCACGGGGGGGTGTTAGCAGCGAATCCGTATTAGGCCCAAGAGTTTGTGATCCCATTTCCAGATTTTTGAAACAATTGTTTTTTAGATTTTTATTAAGATTTTATTAAAAATAAAATAAAAAAGAAGTGAAATTGGGAGTTAGGGTAGAGATGTGACGAATCAACTTCGTAAATCCCCTTTCTCCCTTCGTTCCTCACTTTCTCTCACCGGAGCGATTTCCGGCGGTGTCGCCACCGCCATTGCCTCCTCCATACCACTCGAAACAGAAGCCACCAAACATGAAACCTAATCGGAATTATTCCCAGAATTCAAATCTCTCATCAATCCCTCACGAGGAGCACGCAAGCAAACGAAATGGAATAGCCACACATCGAACCCTAAACCGTAACAATCAGGTATCCGCGCGGAAATTAAGCAATTTGAGGCATACACCACAGCACGGTTCACAGCAATTAAGCATACACACAAATTTGTAAAGAAAACAATCAAAAGAACCTGAATCGAAGCTTTTTGATATTCCGGCGCGGCGGTGAAGGTGAATCTTCCGGTGACCTTGAGCTGGTGAGTATCTCACGTTCCTTCTCTTCTCCGTTTCTCCTTGCTCTTCCTCTTCTTGTTTTTTTTCTCGAGTTCTTCTGCTATTCTTCTCCTTTCTGGCAATTTTCTCTATGTGATGTCGTTTCTATGAGTGTTGTTGTTGTCGCTGTTCAGTGAGATAGAGAGGCTGAGGGAGCGTGAGGATAGTTCAGCACGCCTTCATTCAGAATTCAGAGGTGAAACTCTGATGAAGGTTGGTTATTGTGCTTTGGTGATGGTGAAGATGATGATGAAGAATGAACCGTGTAGAATGGTGAAGTGGATGTGTGTTTAGTGAAAGTTGCAGAGAGAGTTGAAGGGAGAAGATGAAGTGTGGTAGAATGATGAAGATGAATGTTGGTGATTGATGGATGAGAGGTTATGAGAGCATGGAGTGTGTTGAAGTGGTGGAGTGTGAATGGCGTGAAGATGATGAAGATTGTTGAGAGAAGAATGTGAGAGTGAAAATGGTGGAAGGTGAGTGTGATGTTGGAGGGAGATTTGAATATATAGCTGGTGATGAGCTAGGTTCGGGTGCTGACTAGGATAGGAGTGAGGTTCGGTTTCAGTTAGATAGGTTTGGAGTTAGTTGAAGAGGTTTGGGGAAAGTGATGACTAGGATCGGAGGGAACAGAATTAGTTAGAGGTTTGAGTCAGTTATGAGTGAGCTGGAAATTCTGTTAAATTCTGTTATAGCTTTGTTTCTTCTGTTAGTTTAACTCTATTTTTCTGTTTCAGTTAGTTGCAAAGTTGTTATAGGTGGTTAGAAAAGTTGGTTTAGATTCTGTTAGGTTAGTTTAGAGGGAGAGGAAGTTACTGAATGTTAGTAAAAGAAAGGAATTGTTTAGAAAGTCAGTTAAGGCTGGAACTGAGTTTGTTAGAGGTTGACAGTTAGGAAGTTATGGCTTGAATGTACTGAGTGGGATTTATGTTATGTTAGTTTGTGTATGGTTTTGGGTAGAGTTTTGACTGTATTTGGTTATGGTGCAGGTTTGAGTTTGGTTTAGATGCGAGTTTATGGGGGGTACGTGAATGTTGGATTATACGGCACGAAGACTTGGCGATGACTATTGGACTTTTATGGTTCCATGCGGGGAAGGTTGATACCAGTGGATGTGTTATGTGCAGTGAGCCCAGGTAAAAGATTCTTATTGATTTTCTGCTATGCTTTCTATTGGTGTCAGTTGGATGTGTGTTTGATATGGTTGTGAATCATTTGTCTTCGCATTGGTCCTTGGTGCTGACCCAGTCTGAACTTGAACTGATTCTCTTGTTGTGAAGCTGACTCAGATTTTTTGTTGATGTCTTGTGCAGGTAGCTGAAACCGAGGAGGTTGAATGTCATCTTATTTCCCGGTATGGTTGTATATGTGATTTGTCAAGTTAATTCTTAGATGTTAGGGGATTAGTCAGTAACTGTTATGGACAAATGTGGATGATTGGACTGGTGCATATGGTTTGTGGTTTGAACTGAGTTTATGAATTGGTTTATGTGTGCAGGGTGGTTTTGGTATGGCTGTAGGGATGATATGAGTTTAGGTTAGAAAATTCTGTTATGAGTGGGTAACACAGTCTGTTAGTAGTTTGAGAAATGGTAAAAGGTAGTTAGTGACGTAGGTTAGAATGTTAGGAGATTGGTAAAACATAGCTGTTAGTTTGATGTTGGAAGAGAAGGTTAATTCTGTGCAATGTGTGGGTGCATATGGATAGATAAATGTTGAATGGGAGCTGGCTGCAGGGTTTGACTGTTTGGATTGGTGTTGAATCTGTTTTTGCAGGGCTGACTGAACTTACCCTTAGTCATGGCTTGTTCTGAGTTTTTTGGTTTGATTTGCAGGTACATGGTTACTGTATGGTGAAGGCATGAGGTCTTGCAAGATGGAATCGAGGAGGCCAGTCTTCCATTGATGGCAACTTAGGATTAGAAGCAATAGGCTATAGTCATTTTTGTGTAATTTTGTTGTTTTGTGATAGATAGCAACATGAAGTAAATATTGAATGGGCATTTGGAAATGAACTATGATGGTTTTTTTTGGTGTATTTGAATTTTGTAATTTGAAATGAATGTGATGGATTTTGAATTAAACTCTTTGGATTTTGGTCATTTGAATCCTTTGTGATGGATGTTGGATATTTTTGTAGACTTTTTGTAATGGACTTGGAAGTATAATGGAAAGTATATTTTGTATGGAATTTGAATGTATGTGTTGGAGTTGAATCAGGTTTTGAAAATATAATGAAGTTTGATGATGGTATCAATGTAGTTTGACTTTTCATATGGATGTTGACTTTTGACAATGTAGTTCGACCTCGAACACACCTTTGACTTTTATTGACTTTTCATGTGACTAGCCTTTCAAGTAATCAACTAAAATCCTCTCCAATCCTTGTAATCTTGAATAAATGAATCCAAATAACAACCTTGATCCATATGTAGTAATTGGTCCCAAAAGAGAGAATCCATAAGACTTAGTCAACATATGACTAAAAGTTCACAGTGACCAAAATGACTTCCCAAAGCTTTTCTCCATGATGTGTAACAAATATCCTGACCAATTGACTTATGGTATGAAACTCACAGCTAAACTTGAGTTGCAAACAAATGGGTACTCCAATCTTCATGCATAGATGGAATCCTGACCTTTAAACTCAATTGATGCCTTCAATCCATCACCAATGATTTTAATGAACCAAGATTATTTTTTAATGAATGAATGCATGATGTGTTAGATGACCTAATGGAGGTATGTACATGAATGCAAAGCCTAAGCCAGTTAGAAATTAAAGGGTAGGACAAATTTAGGGTATGACAGCTGCCCCTATTTAATCGTCTTATACTCGAAGGTGAGATTGGCGTCAGCCTTTCGAACATTCAAAGTAGAAGAAGATTAAATACCGAAGACCTGAAATTTGTCCTGAGGAGATGGAGTGGTTTTTATTTCTTTATTTTTGTTTTGATATCTGCTGGGGAAAGAGAAATTTGTTTTTTCTGATGGAAATATTTACAGTGAGTAATTGGAAGAACGGTGATAGCTTGTAACGTAGCCGAAGTGCCAATACAAGGTTCTCAATGGAAATGATTGTTGTATGAAACTGTGATTTGAAAATACGGGTTCGATGGAATGATAGGATCTACGATCCACAAGAATGAAAAAGACGAGGATAAGGTCAACGGACCTACGATCCACAGGAAATGAAAAAGATGAGGATAAGGTCATCGGACCTACGATCCACAAGAATGCAAAGGATGAGGATAAGGTCAACGGACCTACGATCCACAGGAAATGAAAAAGATGAGGATAAGGTCAACGGACCTACGATCCACAAGAATGCAAAGGATGAGGATAAGGTCAACGGACCTACGATCCACGGGAAATGAAAGAGATGAGGATAAGGTCATCGGACCTACGATCCACAAGAATGCCAAGGATGAGGATAAGGTCAACGGACCTACGATCCATAGGAAATGAAAAGGATGAGGATAAGGTCAACGGACCTACGATCCACAGGAAATGAAAAAGATGAGGATAAGGTCAACGGACCTACGATCCACAAAAATGCAAAGGATGAGGATAAGGTCAACGGACCTACGATCCACAGGAAATGAAAAAGATGAGGATAAGGTCAACGGACCTACGATCCACAAGAATGCAAAGGATGAGGATAAGGTCAACAGACCTACGATCCACAGGAAATGAAAAAGATGAGGATAAGGTCAACGGACCTACGATCCACAAGAATGCAAAGGATGAGGATAAGGTCAACGGACCTACGATCCACAGGAAATGAAAAAGATGAGGATAAGGTCAACGGACCTACGATCCACAAGAATCCAAAGGATGAGGATAAGGTCAACGGACCTACGATCCACAGGAAATAAAAAAGATGAGGATAAGGTCAACGGACCTACGATCCACAAGAATGCAAAGGATGAGGATAAGGTCAACGGACCTACGATCCACAGGAAATGAAAAAGATGAGGATAAGGTCAACGGACCTACGATCCACAAGAATGCAAAGGATGAGGATAAGGTCAACGGACCTACGATCCACAAGCATGCAAAGGATGAGGATAAGGTCAACGGACCTACGATCCACAAGAATGCAAAGGATGAGGATAAGGTCAACGGATCTACGATCCACAAGAATGCAAAGGATGAGGATAAGGTCAACGGACCTACGATCCACAAGAAGATTATTGAAAACACTTAGACTGAGGATTGGGGATTGGTTTTGAAATGGTTTGCCAGGACGGGAGGCTGGGTTTTGAAAGGGTTTGCCAGGATGGGGACTGGGCTTTGAAATGGTTTGAAGGTCGGAAGGCAAAGGATTCACAACACGGGGGTTGGACCCGAAAAGTTTTCCCATACGGGGGAAGGGACCATGGAGACTAGTGACGACTAGACTCGATCAAAAGACATGATCACGAAGATGTTGATGCTTGCGAAGCATAAGAATTACATTAATCCCTCAGGCCAAAAGGCGGGGTGTAACTCTTCAAGAGTGGCACTCGTTCGGATTACCACACACCAAGAATGGTTATTCAGACGATTGAAAAATGAGATGGGTTGAATGCCCACCCTCATTCGCACTCTAATTTGCGCGCAGCACACGGGAGATAACCTCAACAAGACTAGTGACGACTAGACTTGACAAGAAGATAGAAGTAACCAGTGGGAATTACGGAGATATTGATGCTTGCGAAGCATAAGAATTACATCGGTCCCTCAGGCCAAAGGCGGGGTGTAACTCTTCAAGAGCGGCAATCGTTCGAATTGCCACACACTAAGTATGATTATTCAAACGACTGAAAAATGAGATGGGTTGAATGCCCACCCTCATTCACGTTCTAATCTGCACGCAGCACACGGGAAATAACCTCGGAGACAACGATTCTGACGAAGAAAGACATTGCATCCGATCCATGTTGGAAAAAAAACTTCTTTGGAGATTAAGGATACCAGGTATCGGCATCGTGGCATAAGGAGATTTGTAATGTAGTAGCAGATATCAATCAGAGTTTGTAAGGACAAATTTTTTTATGTGGGGAAGTATCGTCGTCTTGATTGAGTGCTGATTTGTATTATCTGGCTTATGCTTTGTATGCATGTTTGAATTTTTCTATGGCGTAATGCTCCGTTTGACGGATATGCTACGCTTTTGAGGATGCAATGTTATATGCAATGGGTACTAAATGCAGAGCGCCAAATAAAGGCATTGGTGAGGTAGACACCAGGGAGAATCCCCTTAGTGTTAAGGACCATGTAGAGATGCCAATAGATATTGGACTTTGATTTGTAAGATGCATTTTTCTTTGACTTGAAGAATGATTTCTGACTTCTCACCATGTGCCACTGCTTGGAGGATTTTCAACTTTGAGGAGATTCCCTCGATTCACCATATTAGGGATGAGAAATCCAGGTAATGAGCCTTGGTTAGGGAAGTAGGATAACTCCTAGGAGAAATAAACTCCTATGCTTGAGGAATGGAACAAACTCTCGGGAGAAACAAACTCCATGCTTAGGGAGAGACCAAGGTTCTAGGAAAAATAAACTCCTATGATTAGGGAGAGGACACTAAAACTCAGAAGATCGTGCCCCAATTTTCATGACCCATGAAGGAAATTGCCCCAGTGGATCCTTGGAGAGATTTGTCAAATCTCGACGTAATTGCCCCAGATTGGTTGAATTTGAGAGAGATTCCTCGACATGATTGCCCCAGATCGATCAAAGCTTGAAGGGATTTATCGACATGATTGCCCCAGATATGCTGAATTTGAGAGGTCAAACCTCGATTTAATTGCCCCTGATTAGGTACATCTGACCAGAATCCTCAAGCTTTCCTTGTTTTGAAGTCACACGAACATGGAGAAAACTTTACCACGCTCAACGGAGTCTTCAAACTCTTCCCCTCAAGGAAGGCATTAATTGTTCATGCCCAACGGAGTTTTTAGAGGATCTTCCCCTTGATGGTCAACATTTGAAATGATTGGCTTTTACTCCTCGGAGTTCTCAAGTCTCTTGTATTTTGACATGATCAAGTTGCTCACTGATTCTCGTCCTTGAAAATTTCCTTGATGTTAAGCACATATTTTGCATGCAAAAGAATGTTAATTCTAAGAATGATGATTCTAATGCAAAGCCTATGTTAGTCTTGAAGTTTAAAGAAACTTTTTATTGAAATGAGGTTGCGACCTCTTGTGAATGGATCACTAGTTGACACAACCTCGATTTTTGCATATGGAAGATAAAGCAAACGTACAATACCAACATGGATATGAGTCTCGCTTCATTGGGAGTCAGTTAAACGCTATCTCATCGGAGTGCGCTTTCAGAATAAACCCTACTTCAATTAGGACTTTTAAGGGTTGTAATTTGGTCGGGTTCGCGGTTTTCAGAAAACAAAGGATTTTTAGGCTCAAAAGTATTTATCCCCACCCCCTTCATGATGTTCTCCAGTCCTATGTCAATTAACTCGACACGAGTGTTCATCCCTCACAAGGAATTTGAAATGGTTGAGGAATCAATGAGGTTCTTTGGACATGGCGGTCATTCACCTTTTATTCTTCGGATTCATTGTCACACGACTTTGTTCTTGCTTGGCAATTTCATCATCTTTTTTTTTTGCCATTTTCTTTTCATCTTTTTTTTTTTATTTTTATTTTTATATTTTTTTTTTGCCATTTCTTTTTTGCTATGTATATTTTGAACAAGTCGTGTGACCTCGCATTATCTTTGATTCGTTGGAGGTGATTGCGACCGCCTCACTCCTTTGATTTGATGAAGGATTACCATTGTGGTATCGTCATCTCTTGATCTCTTGATGAAATAAGGATAATCATTGCGGTTTTGACATTCCCCAACCTTTTGAAGGATAACCATTGTTGTATCCTTAGATGCATACCCCTTTGGTGAGTTTTGAACACTCGATCAAGTCAAATGAACACTACCCTGCCCCAAGGTCAAAATAAGGGTTTTAATGATTTAGAAAAGAACTCCTACTTCAAGGCTCAAAGGGGTTAACGAGGGTCTATCTCCCTTATATCTCCGGTGTTTGGGGATTAGAAACAATGCCTGTACATCCTCAGTAGGGTTTTATTCGAAAACACATGATTAGAGATTTTGTATTTATTTTTCATCATTCTCCCTCCGCTCTTTGCCTAAGCAAGCGATTAGTAAAATTGGTATCGTAATGCCAAAAACATTTTATGAGTGAAAACGAATGGGTTTATTCAAGACAAACATAAACAATGTATTTTATTTTCATTCAGAAATTAACAAGCTTTTACATGCTAGCAATGCTTAAACAAACAATGAAGTGTTACAAATGAGAATGCAATAACGAAACTAAATGAATGCCATTGTTGAGGAGACTTGACTCCGTCTGGACTTATTGATCTTGAATACTTTCTGTAGTTTCTTTCGAACTCTTCAGATTACTTCAAAAGAAGACCTCAACAAAGTCACCCAAGAGTTGTAAATTTTTGCCTCACTTTAGGGATTCGAGCAATGCGAATGATGCAATGCTCAAGATAAGAGTACGTCTTGCTTATCCCTCAATCGGGAGCCCCAAGCATAGTTGCTAGAGTAGTAATCGTCATCATAAATGGAAAGAATCTCGTATGATCATCAAACTCAAGAGAGCTACTTGTGGTGAAGAAGACCCAAAACACGAATCTTAACCAATTGAAATTCTGACAAACGAGGAAGCAACTGGGCACAAGGCAATAGAATCACATCAATTTGTTTCTCACATTATTTTTCTCTCTGTTAACAAGCAAGGGCCACTGAGAAGGAAATCATGAGAAAAGGCAACTGAGATATGAAGTAGAACCTTGAGGATGAGAAGCATTATGAAGAACACTCTTGATTATCACACGGAAGAAGATTCTGACGAAGTCACCCAAGGATTTGTAATGCTTTAGGGATTCGAGCAATGTGAATGATGCAATGCTCAAGATAAGAGTGCGTCTTGCTTATCCCTCGTGCGGGATCCCCAAGCATATTCATTGAAGAAGTATTTGCCATCAAACATGGAGGAACCTTGTGTGGTCACCAATCTTAGAGAAGCTACTCGTTGCAAGGAAAGCTCGAACACCAACTGAAACACCAACCTCCACGGATACAACTGAGCACAAGAACCTTGAGAATGAGAGATGCTTCTACAAAACATTCTTGATTACTTTTTGAAAAAGATTCTGACAAAGTTGCTCGAGAATTTGTGGTGTTTTCATTATTATTATACCAATGAGTTCAAACAAGGAAGTAGCCTTCCACAGAATAGGGAATACTGAAATGAGAATACGGAAATGATGATTGCCATAGTTGAGGAGCCTTGACCCCATTTGGGCTTATTATTCTCTTCTTTTTTTTTTTGTGATACATTGTGGAATACGGACATTCACTTATGCATGAACTCTTCATTTTATGTGCAGGCCATTTGGAGTGAATGATATTGCTTTGGAGTCAATGAGATCTTGGACTTTGTGTTTCAAAATATTACAATCCTCGATTGAATGTCCAGACGTCCCAGAATGGTACTCACACCTTGCATTTAAGTCATATCCTTGAGGAATCGGTGTTGGAGGGGGCTTAAACTCCCTTAGTTGGACCAAAGAATCCTTGAGCAAATGAGAAAGCAGCTGACTATAGGTCATAGGAATTGGGTCAATCCTTCTTGGTGGTCTCCTTGGCATTTGCGGACCCTGTTGATGGCAATGATTCAAGTACCCATTTTGTTCAGGTGTCTTCCTCTTTTGATTTGGCTGTGAAACAAACGGAGACTGATGAAGTGGGAAATTTGGAACCCAAGATGGTGCATTTGAAGTAGATCCGACATAGAAGCATGAATCAACCTTTTCTTCCACCACATATGGAACCCTATTTCCTTGAACAATCATACCTTCGGGGGTGAACGAAATCACTTTTGAATCAATGAGATCTTGAACTTGGTGTTTCATCGCCCTACAATTTTCAATACCATGGCCAGGTGCCCCAGAATGGAACTCGCATCGAGCATTGGCATCAAAATTGGGAGGAAGCTTTTCAGGCGTAGCCAACTCTCGTAACTCAATCAACTAAAGTTCCCGCAGGCGAGGAAGCAACTGAGCATAAGGCATCGGGATCGGATTGATAAGCCTCTGAGGTATCTTAGGCTTTTTCCCACACATTTGGCCCCCTTGATTCATCTTAGGGACATGAACAGGTTGACGTGGAGGTGATGGTGTTTGAAGTTGAGGGAGATCTCCTGGAGGCATCCCATGAGTGGAAAGAGATCCTATTGAAGAGGAGGAGTCAACAACTTCTGTTGCAGCAGCAGGAACAACATCATCTTCCTTTCTTAGTACCGTCTTCAGAACTTCCATGACCAGGCTCACTTGAGTCTTCAACTGACTATTTTCCTCTTTTAGTGCATCCTGATTACGGACCAAGTCTTGCATCTCCAACATAAGATGACCCATTTGTTCCCTCATCTCATCCATTTCCTCACGGAGTTGTTCCATAGTTGATCTCGGAATTCATGGCAGTGAGAAGTCAAATCCGTTATTGATCTTGAAATCTGGAGAAAGAGTCCCATAAGTCTCTGAAAGAACCATGAAATGCATGATAGTATGAATGCATGTTTCATTTACGAGGGATCCTAAAGTCTTTTCACGCACTTCCATTTTCCTTTTTTCTTTTGGAATCTAAGCTCTATTTTGTATAAAATATCTTTTCTTTTCTTTTTTTCTGATTTTCTATTTCTTTTTTTCTTTTTTTTTTTTGGAAATAGACTTTAGGATCCCCCACAAACGAAGTGGATGAAGCGATGATGTTATGAAATGCAAAGGCATGGGATCAAGGTCCATATAATCTTAGTAACCACCGCACAATCCTCTGAATAACTGATGTGAAACCTCTGTACAGGCCAAATGTCACAGGATCAAAGGTTCGACGCCTTTTTGGAATACCAGAATATCAAGCACCATGAGAACAAACCAAATAAAGGTCCGACCTCAACTTTGAAGAAGCAATGGTATGTAGGAGCCAAGGTTTCCTGTCCCACCCCAATCTCACGGGTATGAATTCTAGACACGGACAGGTGGTCCCTAATGGTCACTAGGATCTACAGTTCCCATGGGGTACAAAGTGTTTGAGGCAACAAGCGTGCCAGACACAGTGTTCCATGAAAGAACCTCGCCCAGTTGTGGTACCCCATGTTGAACTCGATCGTAGCAAGGGCCACGGGAGTCAACATGAGCATCCACGCTAATCCTATGTGTCACTTAGCCTGGGTAGTGGGCCTTTTACCTCACAAAACCCCCCACCTGCAAAACAGAACAGAAGACCCCCAGGAACACAAAATATAATCCATATGCATGATGTGCAAACAGAAATAAACATGATATGCAGGCAAAGAATAAGCATGCAAACATATATACAAGGTATAGACATAAAACAAGTAAACACCCAGTAAATAAACAAACAAACGCAGGCTAGGATCGACTCGCTAAGAATGGACCCGCAATAGGTCTAGCAACATCCCCAGAAGAGTCGCCAGTTGTCGCACGCTCGCGAAAAATGAACAGAGTCACCACCAATATATTTATCCCATAAGGGAAAGGAATATCAGAAAACCTAACAAAGGAAGGAACAGGGTCTTGCGACCAGAGAATCAAGGTACGGGAGTCGGTTACGCAAGGGGAAGGTATTAGCACCCATCACGCCCATCGTACTCGATGGTATCCACCTATGTTTGTTTCTATCTAATGGGTGTGTACTATGTCTATCTATATGTGAATGCATGCAAAAAGAAATACGGGGAAAAGAAGGAATATTTACAAATGTGCTCGTTCAAGCCCCGCGACTTGATGCCTACGTATCCTTTTCAGGA
This sequence comes from Vicia villosa, assembly GCF_029867415.1. Classification (NCBI taxonomy): domain Eukaryota; kingdom Viridiplantae; phylum Streptophyta; class Magnoliopsida; order Fabales; family Fabaceae; genus Vicia; species Vicia villosa. Next base: position 146,740 of record NW_026706083.1, read on the forward strand.
ATCAGAGCGCCGTAGTTCGGCTCCATAGTTTTGTTTGTTTTTGTGTTTTTTAGTTGGGCGGAGTTAACGCTCGCGCTCTTGCATAAGGGGCAGCCTAGGCTGCAATAGAGCGGAGATAACAATGCCCTTAAGAAAGGAAGGAGAGAGTTTGAGTGTTTCGAGGAAATCCCTAAAGCAAGGGAAACTCGAGTTACTCTTTGGTTTGTGTTTTTTTAGAAGTTGGGAACTTACGCCTGAATGGGACCCTAAAGCAAGGGAGATCCAAGCACTCGAACATTCCCTAAAGCAAGGGGTGTTCAAGCTTCCATTCCCTTTTTAAGATTTTCACTTTTTTATTAATGTTTTAAGTGTTTTCTTTGTATTTTTTATGGGGAATTTATTTCAAGTATTTATTAGTGTTTTATGTTGTAAAAGAAAAAGAAACTAGCCTAAGTAAACTAGCCTAATATGAATGGGAATTTCTACCTAATATTATCATGGTTTCTACCAAAGGTTGGGATTTAAAAGAAGCATGAAAAATAAAGCGCTAAGTAGAATATTGAAAATAGCGTAAGAGCATAAAAAAGAACAAGTCAAAATATAGTACAAGAGTGGATTAAAAGTACTATTATTTTTATTGATTTTTTATATGACAAAACAAGGATTCTAATCAAACAAAAGAATTAAAATACAAGCCTAAACTAATATTTTTTATGATTATTTGTAAGTCAAAATTGGATTAAAGTCTAAAAATTAATAGGAGAAAAATTAGTGTTTTATTACATAAAAGAAAATAGAAAAAGCTAATTAAAATCTAAATTCTAGTAGTTAAAAAAAGGAAACAGGGTGGTGTAAAAGAAATATGGTGGTGCAGTCAGTGGTTATGGACGCTGGGCCTAACAGGGAGAGGCCCAAGGGATTGTTTTTGTTTCAGATTTTCTCACGTGCCAAAAATGATGGAACGGGCCACGGGGGGGTGTTAGCAGCGAATCCGTATTAGGCCCAAAAGTTTGTGATCCCAATTCCAGATTTTTGAAACAATTGTTTTTTAGATTTTTATTAAGATTTTATTAAAAATAAAATAAAAAAGAAGTGAAATTGGGAGTTAGGGTAGAGATGTGACGAATCAACTTCGTAAATCCCCTTTCTCCCTTCGTTCCTCTCTTTCTCTCACCGGAGCGATTTCCGGCGGTGTCGCCACCGCCATTGCCTCCTCCATACCACTCGAAACAGAAGCCACCAAACATGAAACCTAATCGGAATTATTCCCTGAATTCAAATCTCTCATCAATCCCTCACGAGGAGCACGCAAGCAAACGAAATGGAATAGCCACACATGGAACCCTAAACCGTAACAATCAGGTATCCGCGCGGAAATTAAGCAATTTGAGGCATACACCACAGCACGGTTCACAGCAATTAAGCATACACACAAATTTGTAAAGAAAACAATCAAAAGAACTTGAATCGAAGCTTTTTGATATTCCGGCGCGGCGGTGAAGGTGAATCTTCCGGTGACCTTGAGCTGGTGAGTATCTCACGTTCCTTCTCTTCTCCGTTTCTCCTTGCTCTTCCTCTTCTTGTTTTTTTTTCTCGAGTTCTTCTGCTATTCTTCTCCTTTCTGGAAATTTTCTCTATGTGATGCCGTTTCTATGAGTGTTGTTGTTGTCGCTGTTCAGTGAGATAGAGAGGCTGAGGGAGCGTGAGGATAGTTCAGCACGCCTTCATTCAGAATTCAGAGGTGAAACTCTGATGAAGGTTGGTTATTGTGCTTTGGTGATGGTGAAGATGATGATGAAGAATGAACCGTGTAGAATGGTGAAGTGGATGTGTGTTTAATGAAAGTTGCAGAGAGAGTTGAAGGGAGAAGATGAAGTGTGGTAGAATGATGAAGATGAATGTTGGTGATTGATGGATGAGAGGTTATGAGAGCATGGAGTGTGTTGAAGTGGTGGAGTGTGAATGGCGTGAAGATGATGAAGATTGTTGAGAGAAGAATGTGAGAGTGAAAATGGTGGAAGATGAGTGTGATGTTGGAGGGAGATTTGAATATATAGCTGGTGATGAGCTAGGTTCGGGTGCTGACTAGGATAGGAGTGAGGTTCGGTTTCAGTTAGATAGGTTTGGAGTTAGTTGAAGAGGTTTGGGGAAAGTGATGACTAGGATCGGAGGGAACAGAATTAGTTAGAGGTTTGAGTCAGTTATGAGTGAGCTGGAAATTCTGTTAAATTCTGTTATAGCTTTGTTTCTTCTGTTAGTTTAACTCTGTTTTTCTGTTTCAGTTAGTTGCAAAGTTGTTATAGGTGGTTAGAAAAGTTGGTTTAGATTCTGTTAGGTTAGTTTAGAGGGAGAGGAAGTTACTGAATGTTAGTAAAAGAAAGGAATTGTTTAGAAAGTCAGTTAAGGCTGGAACTGAGTTTGTTAGAGGTTGACAGTTAGGAAGTTATGGCTTGAATGTACTGAGTGGGATTTATGTTATGTTAGTTTGTGTATGGTTTTGGGTAGAGTTTTGACTGTATTTGGTTATGGTGCAGGTTTGAGTTTGGTTTAGATGTGAGTTTATGGTGGGTACGTGAATGTTGGATTATACGGCACGAAGACTTGGCGATGACTATTGGACTTTTATGGTTCCATGCGGGGAAGGTTGATACCAGTGGATGTGTTATGTGCAGTGAGCCCAGGTAAAAGATTCTTATTGATTTTCTGCTATGCTTTCTATTGGTGTCAGTTGGATGTGTGTTTGATATGGTTGTGAATCATTTGTTTTCGCATTGGTCCTTGGTGCTGACCCAGTCTGAACTTGAACTGATTCTCTTGTTGTGAAGTTGACTCTGATTTTTTGTTGATGTCTTGTGCAGGTAGCTGAAACCGAGGAGGTTGAATGTCATCTTATTTCCCGGTATGGTTGTATATGTGATTTGTCAAGTTAATTCTTAGATGTTAGGGGATTAGTCAGTAACTGTTATGGACAAATGTGGATGATTGGACTGGTGCATATGGTTTGTGGTTTGAACTGAGTTTATGAATTGGTTTATGTGTGCAGGGTGGTTTTGGTATGGCTGTAGGGATGATATGAGTTTAGGTTAGAAAATTCTGTTATGAGTGGGTAACACAGTCTGTTAGTAGTTTGAGAAATGTTAAAAGGTAGTTAGTGACGTAGGTTAGAATGTTAGGAGATTGGTAAAACATAGTTGTTAGTTTGATGTTGGAAGAGAAGGTTAATTCTGTGCAATGTGTGGGTGCATATGGATGGATAAATGTTGAATGGGAGCTGGCTGCAGGGTTTGACTGTTTGGATTGGTGTTGAATCTGTTTTTGCAGGGCTGACTGAACTTACCCTTAGTCATGGCTTGTTCTGAGTTTTTTGGTTTGATTTGCAGGTACATGGTTACTGTATGGTGAAGGCATGAGGTCTTGCAAGATGGAATCGAGGAGGCCAGTCTTCCATTGATGGCAACTTAGGATTAGAAGCAATAGGCTAAAGTCATTTTTGTGTAATTTTGTTGTTTTGTGATAGATAGCAACATGAAGTAAATATTGAATGGGCATTTGGAAATGAACTATGATGGTTTTTTTTGGTGTATTTGAATTTTGTAATTTGAAATGAATGTGATGGATTTTGAATGAAACTCTTTGGATTTTGGTCATTTGAATCCTTTGTGATGGATGTTGGATATTTTTGTAGACTTTTTGTAATGGACTTGGAAGTATAATGGAAAGTATATTTTGTATGGAATTTGAATGTATGTGTTGGAGTTGAATCAGGTTTTGAAAATATAATGAAGTTTGATGATGGTATCAATGTAGTTTGACTTTTCATATGGATGTTGACTTTTGACAATGTAGTTCGACCTCGAACACACCTTTGACTTTTATTGACTTTTCATGTGACTAGCCTTTCAAGTAATCAACTAAAATCCTCTCCAATCCTTGTAATCTTGAATAAATGAATCCAAATAACAACCTTGATCCATATGTAGTAATTGGTCCCAAAAGAGAGAATCCATAAGACTTAGTCAACATATGACTAAAAGTTCACAGTGACCAAAATGACTTCCCAAAGCTTTTCTCCATGATGTGTAACAAATATCCTGACCAATTGACTTATGGTATGAAACTCACAGCTAAACTTGAGTTGCAAACAAATGGGTACTCCAATCTTCATGCATAGATGGAATCCTGACCTTTAAACTCAATTGATGCCTTCAATCCATCACCAATGATTTTAATGAACCAAGATTATTTTTTAATGAATGAATGCATGATGTGTTAGATGACCTAATGGAGGTATGTACATGAATGCAAAGCCTAAGCCAGTTAGAAATTAAAGGGTAGGACAAATTTGGGGTATGACATTTAGTAGTCTAATACTCTAATATACAACAAAGTAAGAAGTTATAAAATCTGACACATTATGGTACAAATTTGAAAGAAATGGCGTAAAGATCATTAATATATTAAAACAGAATCCACACTTAGCGTCAAATTTTGAATAAAATCTCGTCTAAATAGTTTGTAATCACATTATTTTCTTTTCTCTTTTAAACAAATATTATTTAATATATTAATTAATATTTAATATTAATTACTCCAATTCATTATTCTATCTTTAATTTCTATGTACTTTAACTATTCAATCAACAAAAATTACATAAAAAAAATTTCTCGCATACAAATTTATTCATAAGTCGTCTCGTGCATCGCACGGGGTCAAAGTACTAGTTTAATTAAAAGACAGAATAATGTTTCAAAAATTAGTATTAGTTAATGTAGTAATATTATATATGTCATCTTTAGAATTTGGAATATTTCCACAAATATATTCAAGAGAACCAAAATACAAAATATTGTAAATTATAGTCTATTCAAATGTGTCTGCGAAAAATCTGTTAAAAATAGGTACAAACAAAATGAAAGAATAATCCTGATATGATATGAATATGAGTATGAATGAATCTACTATTTTTTAATCCTTAACCAAATGACTCTCCTCTAATTTACCTTGATGATAATGATGATGATGATGATGATGATGATGATAAAGATCAAACATATATGGCAACATTTCTGATTGAGTGAACATGAATGAATAAAAAAAATAATCCACCTTGTAATTTAATTTTCTTTTTTTCATTTTCAAATGTAAATGGTACAATGAATATAATTATCAATTTCAACTTAATGACAATACATGATATTATTTTATGAATTAAATCATCAAGTGCAAATTGATTCACTTGTTCCTTGTTTCTTGAATTCAATAATGCCATGGTGATGATGCAAATGGTTAATGTGATGTATGGACGGTTCATTATCATGAATTTTGTCCTTTTCTTTGTGAATATTTGTTGACTTTTAAATTGACCTTTAAAAATGAACAAAAAGATATGATGTACAAATTCTAAGCAATGGTGAACTCCATTGATGAAAACCTTGAACTACTAACAATCAATATGAAAGCGAAGAAGATTAATGGAGAAGAAGGTGATTATGTTATTCATTGTTAGGGCAATCAGTTACAATTGTTACACTATATATAGTAAGCTTAGAACTATAACTAACCTAACTGAAAACATAACTAACAACCTAACTAGAACCAATCTAAAAGGGACAGCTGGCATTAGTCTAATTCTTCTTCTTTATTATCTGTTCCCCCCCCCCCCCTCCCCCACAAGCTTGAGGTTGGTATATATCTACCAAGGCAAGCTTGGACAAGCAGTTGAAAAAAGGTTTAGGGCCAAGGGCCTTTGTAAACACGTCTGCATCCTGTGCATGGGAAGGAACTGGCAAGAGGCGCATGAGACCGGCCTGAAGTTTCTCACGGACAAGATGACAATCAATGTCCAAGTGCTTAGTACGTTCGTGAAAAACCGGATTGGTTGAAATATGAAGAGAGCTTTGATTATCACAGTAGAGGACAGGAAGACGAGATGGTTGTTGTTTGAGATCTTGGAAAAGAAAACACATCCATTGAAGCTCACGGGTAGCAGCAGCTAGTGCTCGATATTCAGCTTCAGCGGATGAGCAGCTTACAGTCACTTGTTTCTTTGATTTCCAGGAAACTAACGACTTGTCTATGAAGAAACAATAGCCAGCAATAGATCTTCGTGTATCAATGCAGCCACCCCAATTAGCATCACTAAATCCAAGGATTTGTAGTTCAGAAGAATGAGAGAGAAAGATGCCACGAGCGGGAGATCGCTTGAGATATCGAAGCACGCGTAAAGTTGCTTTGTAATGTGATTCAGTAGGGGCACTCATTTATTGACTGAGTTTCTCTGTTGAAAAAGCAATGTCAGGACGTGTCATCAAGTAGATTAAGCGACCAACAAGTCTGTGGTAAGCAATCACGTCAGCAAAAGTTGAGCCAATGTCATGTGACAAGCGTGTGGCAGTATCCAAAAGTGTCGAGACAGGTTTACAACCAATGAGACCTGCATCTTTCAAAAGATCTAAATAGTACTTGCGTTGACAAAGAGTTATCCCAGAGAAAGATCGAGCCACTTCAAGACCAAGAAAAAATTTCAGTTGGCCCAAATCCTTTATACGAAAAGCTTTGTTCATAGCTATTTTCAAATCATCAAAAACTTGTAAAGAGGTTTCTGCCAAAATAATGTCGTCCACATACACAAGAAGTGTTGTGAAAGATGTGGAATCAAGTTTAATGAAGAGAGTATGATCAGCATGGGCATCAAAAAACCCCTGAGAATGAAGAAATTTGGTAAGTTTCTCAAACCATTGTCTACTTGCCTATTTTAGCCCATATAGAGATTTGATAAGCTTGCATACTTGACCTGGTTTAGAAGGAATAGCTCCTTGAGGTATCTTCATGTAGATTGCCTCATGTAAATCCCCATGGAGAAAGGCATTATTAACATCAAGCTGATGTGAGTGCCAGCCATGGATAGAGGCTAGAGCTAGTAATACCCTGACTGTAGAAAGTTTGGAAACTAGAGAAAAAGTTTCAAAATAATCAAGGCCTTCAGTTTGAGTGAACCCTTGAGCGACCAACCTGGCTTTGAATCGTTCTATGGTACCATCCACTTTCCTTTTAATCTTGTAAACTTATTTACTTCCAATAGTAGATGTATTTGGGGGGAGATCCACAAATTCCCAAGTGTTGTTGCTATGAAGAGCATCAATTTCACTTTCCATAGCCTGAATCCACCTAGGATCTTTAGAAGCCATAGGATAGTTGGTAGGTTTAGTTTCAGATGCCAAGGCTAATATGTAGGCCTGATGTGATGGTGATATATTAGAACAAGATAAGTAGTCTTGAATAGGGTATTGACATGGAGAGGTAGTGATAGAACTGCAGATATAATCTTTCAAGTGTGTTGGGGGAGCAGCATTTCTGCTAGATTTTCTAAGAGCAATAGGGGCAGGATTTGAAAGAATGTTATCCCTATTAATCACAACATGTTGTGTGGAGTCATTATGTTCTAGAGGTTCAGATTCAACTGCAGGAGAGTCACTAGATATAGGGGAATCTACCTGGATATCAGAAATGCTCATAGCATCATTATGAATGCCAAGAACAATAGGAGCCAGATTCTCAGTATGAGAAGGAACATAAATTTGATGAAGTATCTTTGTAGAAGAATTAGCATAGCATGGAAATTCCATCTTAAAGAATTTAACATTTCTAGAAACAATGATTTCATGAGTAGAAAGATCAAGGAGGACAAAACCCTTCATACCTGACTTATAACCCAGGAAAGCACATTTCCTTGCTCGAGGGTCAAATTTGTGTCTATGAGCTGGTAGAGTAGAGGCATAGCTAAGACATCTAAAAACTCTCAAAGAAGTGAGATTAGGCAACTCATTATACATTAGCTCATAGGAGGATCTATTGTGAAGCGGTTTTGTAGGGATTCTATTCATGATAAACACTGAATGTAACACTGCATAGGACCGGTATTTCTTTGCCAATCCAGCCTGAAACATAAGAGCTCTACTTATATTCAGGCTTAAACGGATTTTAATATGTTACTTTCAACCTATTTGATAAATTTCGAAAAATTTGAACTCACATTTCTAAATTGCATAATAGAGCTAATATAAGTTTCCAATGCAAAAGAATTTACTGTAAATTTTTGTACTATCATTATCTCATCCTACAATTCATTCAATTTGACACTTCTTGCAACTTTAATGTTATTCTTAAGATGTTTGATTTTGATATCAAACTCTCACATTGTTTATTACGAGACACTAAAACAAACAAAAAAAGTAAAAGTTTGAAGAAAAAAATTGCAACAACATTCTTCTGTGTGGAATCACGATCAATGATATGAGGCATACTCTCTAGATCCTTCAATAAATTATGACACGTCTCTAAAGCCTAAATAATATTGTTTTTCTTTTCAAAATCGATAAAAGCAAAGACAATTAAATATGTAATTCATATAGAAGTAACCCCAAAAATTCAAGCAAATGTAATCTGTATTTATTGTTCTTATAAGTGAAATTTGTATCACCCCAAATTTGAATTTCGTCGATTATAATAATTATTTATGATTATTATGTGATTTATTCGGTTTATTAAATTTTGGTGGGTGAAATTCTAGCACTTGCAATACATGTCATTGATGATGTCCCAACATCTGATCATGATATCAAGACAAATGTTACAACATATGTGAACAGACAGAAAAAAACAAAACAGAGTCAAACCAGACTGTAATTATGCAGACATAAGTTACATAATGATAAACATCACTCAACACAAATCACAATGTCAGGATAGATGTCATGACATCGCCTGCTGACAGAACACACTTTTACCAATTAAAAAATCATGTAGGATTAAATTGCAGAATGGTAAATAACACAATCAATTGTTAACCAGTTTGGTGCAACATCACCTACTCTAGGGGCTACCAAGCCAGAAAGAAAATTCACTACAATAGTATTAGTTCAAAGCCTAAAGAGTCCCAATTTACAACTTCTCTCATAATCACTATCTCGTGTAACTTCTACCTAGAAATCACCATCTAGATATGAGAAATCACATCTCACTTCCAATCACCGCAGTGGTAAACCTACGGCCACAAACCTTGTGACTGGAATCAAAGAAACCTAATAGAAAGATTACACTTTCAAATACACAATACTTAGTTTTTCTTCAAAGCTTCAACTAAGAACAATACTTGATCTTGCTTAAAAGCTCCAATCAAGAACAATACTCAACTCTATGCTTACAAGCTTTAAGAGTGAGAACAATAACTTGACAAACACTCAAGTAACAACCAGTCTACCACATTGTATCAAAAGATATGGGGGCGACTTAAAACACAAGAGACTTTTCCCCTAATTTTACAATTGTGAAAGACCTAGTTACATTAGGTCTAGTTCCCTCTTTAAATATTACTCACCAGTCCACGGGCTTCGAAATCTTCACTCAAATATTACTTGATCCACAAGTTGAGAGTTATAACAATTCTGCAGAAAATCTGTTTGAATCTTTGAACAAATCTCCAAGTTTCCTAAATTGTCTCAACATCAAATTTTAGAAACTTTAATTCAGTTGGAGATTTGATTCACTTGTTCCAGATTAAATCTTCTTGAACTGCACAAATCATTGAGATATATCTGAAAGAGATATCACAAAATAAAATAAAATCTATCAAGATTTAAGACAGCCTGTACTGATGTTTTGGCTCAGCATGTCACAACATCTGTCAGAACATATGTCTTCAATGTAACCTTCACAGTCTGTTGTATCAGCTTGATCAAGATGTTATGACATCTTGCTCAGTATCTTGTCATGAACCATGTTTGGGCAAAATTGTTTTCTATCCTAAATCCATGGTACTAACAGTGGGGATAATGGTCCTTGAGTTAGGGACATAGTAAGGTAATTATAGGAGCATTTGAGTAAAATAATATATGGATTATATTATTAATTAATTATTAAAATCATTAGAAAATAGAATAAATTATATGTGTAGAGATTTTAAGGACGATGTGGTTATTTGGAGAGTAAGTGAGGGCATATGAGAAAAATTCTAATTGGGATAATATTTCTTAATAAAAAAATAGAAATAGCGAATAAGGAAGATCATTCTAATCATACATGAAATTGGAGGAACGTGAGAAAAGAGGCTAGGGCAAAGAGAACTGGGAGAAGAATTCACCCATTAGAGCTTAGAGAAGCAATTGTTGGAGATAATCTAAGGTAAGTGTGGGTATTTGTGGTCGATTATGATTGATATGAGGGAAGTGAAGGATATAAAAACACTTAGAAAGGGGGGTTTTGAATAAGTGTGACTTTAAAAACTCGTAAGATAAAAACAATTAATACAATTATTTTTATCCTGGTTCGTTGTTAACGAAACTACTCCAGTCCACCCCCTTAGAGTGATTTACCTCAACTGAGGATTTAATCCACTAATCAATCTTGATTACAATGGTTTTCCACTTAGATACCTTCTAAGTCTTCTAGAGTATACTGATCACAACTTAATCACTCTAGGAATACACCACTTAGACAGCTTCTAAGTCTTCTAGAGTCTACTGATCTCACTGATCACTCTAGGAACCTTTTACAATCAATGTAAAATAAATGTTTACAAGAGTATTGAAATGCTTCTTAGAAAGCTATAATCACAATTGTGATATTTCTCTTAAGTTCTAAGCTTAACACTCACTAAGATATTACAATAGTTGTGAGGTTGAAGATGAAGTTCGTGAGTATTGAATTCAGCAGCGTTTCAGTATTTTTGCAAGAGTTGTTCAATTTGCTTCTGATCAGAACTTCATATTTAAAGGAGTTTGAGAAGATGACCGTTGAATTGCATTTAATGCATTGCGTGAATATTACAACTTTACATTTAATGTTTTCACTATTTTGTCAACTACCTCGAGCTATGCTTTTCCTGCTTTTACTGACTTTGCCTTTTGTAGCTTCTAACGTTCCTTTTGTCAGTCAGAGATTAGACTTAATAGCCTGTCATCTAGTACCAACTTCTGATCTCAGATTTGTGAATACAATGTTTGAATAATCAGAGTCATTCAGCTTGGTGCAGAGCATCTTCTTGTCTTCTGACTTTGAAGTGCTTGAGCGTGATACCATACGAACTTCAGTGCTTCTGCTTCTGATCTCATGTTCTTCTGATGCTTCATAGACCATGTTATGATTCTGCTTGACCATCTTTTGATGTCTTGCGAGAACATGTTCTGATGTTGCAATCTTGAATCTTCTGAATCAGTGCTTCTGAGCGCTGAATTGTGCATACTCTTTATATATTTCCTGAAATGGAAAATGCAAAGGATTAGAGTACCACATTGTCTTATACAAAATTCATATACATTGTTATCATCAAAACAAGAATATTGATCAGAACATATCTTGTTCTAACAATCTCCCCCTTTTTGATGATGACAAAAACATATATAATTGATATGAATTTGCAATCAGAATATCAGATGACAAAAGACAATTACACAGATATAGCATAAAGCATATAATCAGAGTGTGTGAATATGTCTCCCCCTGAGATTAACAATCTCCCCCTAAAATAAATACTAGAAGAATTTATAAATAAAAGACTTCCCTGAGTATTTTTCATTTCAACAGAGACTTTCACTTCGCCTAGAACTTCAGAATATTCAGAGCTTCTGCTTCTAGCTTCCATAGGACAGCTTCAGAGCTTTGAATTTCTTCTTTGTTGTCATAGCATGCTTGATTGAATCAGAACATTCTTGAATGTATCAGAGCATCTTTACATCCTGAAATGTTTCAGAACATACTAGACAAAAATATCGATCATGAATGTATCAGAGCATTCTTAATAAATAGCATGTATCAGAGCATTTAAGAGAAGAAAATGTATCAAAGCATATTCTGCCACGAGAATATCAGAACATTCTTCTTGCTTCTGATCTTGAAGCTTCACAGTACTAAGCTTGCTTCAATTTTCCAAGAACATGCTTCTTTATAGAATTGCTTTTCCCCATGTATTTGCTTCTCATGTTGAGCTTTTTCAGAATATCTCCAATCCTGCAAAAAATCTCAAAGACATGGAACTAGCAAATAATGTTAGGAATGTTGAGACTTAATCCCAGCAACTAATATAATAAATCAAATCAATTATCATGTTTCTCCCCCTTTTTGTCATAACATCAAAAAGCAATAAAAGATTCAGATGATAAAAGACACATAAAGTTAAGAAGATAATGATTTCATTAATCAACAAAATATCAGAAGTACAGAAGGGATAGAAGCAGATGCAAGAAACAGATGCATAAAACAAGAAAACATCTAAGACCAAGACAAACTACGACTAGCCAAGCTTAGAAGCTAACAGGGCCAGAAGGGTTTTAATCTCAATAGTGCTTTTTGTCTGCGTAAAGATCTGAACTCATTGTGAGTATCCTCATGCTTGTCCAAACGAGAAGCAAGATCAGCTTGATTCTGTTGAAGAGCCTTCATGGTGTCTATTAGAACAGAAGGTCCAGCAAAAGAAGCATCAAATCTATTGTCCAGGACAGTAGGATTCTCAGCAGCAGCATCAACCATGAGAACATCAACTTGATTTTCCTTAATAGGAAATTGCATAGCAGGATGATTCTCAGCGTCTTGAGTTTCAGCATCAGCTTCTACTTCAGAAGCAACTTCAACATATACAGGAGAAGGGATTTCAGCATCTGAATTTTCAAGGGCCAGAAGAATTGCAACCAAATTTTGAGGTGTAGGAGCAACAGGTTCTGATGGATATTCAACTTCTGGATATACCATACTTGGTGCTTTAGCAGAGGGATTCTCCCTTAACCAGTTGAATATGAACTGAAAATCTCCAGTCAGAACATGGAGTTGAGGCTTCCACACAACTATAGCAAGTGGATGCACTTCTTCGAGCTCATTAGAAAATTCCTTCTCTTCAAGAGATTTCCAACTTCTAATGGGATGATAGTACCTACCATCATCTAACTCCAAAAAATAACCAAAAGATCCAGATGCATCAGCCAAGCATCTCTTCTGGATGTTCAGAAAATCAGTCTGAATATCCTTCTCAAAGATTTTCCACAACTTGCCAGTAGCAACATGATCCATCTTGGAGTCATGAGCAGCTTTCAGAGTATCCAACCCTGTTCTGACCTTATACATCAAAAAGTCATAACAAGTATCAACAGAGGGTTCAGGAAGATTGAAAGTGAAACGATAGTCAGGGTAAAGAAGACTATAGGGTTTAGATTCTCTTGAGAACAAAGCAGAGGTGGTAGAAGAGGTTAAGGAGGATGAAGAATCTGTGGTGGAGGTGGTTGAGAGAATATTTTCAGAAGGAAGTTGGGGAAAGGTAGCATTTAGTGGTTGAGGGTTTAGAACTGGTGTAGAAAGAAGTGGTTGATTTCTGTTTGTGGTTGTGGAAGAAGATGAAATTACAGAAGGAGGGGGCTTTTTCTGAGGGGGATGGTCAGAAGAATCTGCATGATAAATTTTATGAATGAGATTCTCAAGCTGTTCATCAGTTCTTTTTACTTTGAGAGACTCTGTAGGTTTCTTCTGCTTCTTTGCTTGCTTAGCATCAGGTCCTTCTTCTGTGACCTTTCTCTTCAGTTTCTTTTCTTTCTTCTTCTTTTCCTTCTTTCTTAACTCATCCAGAGATAGAAGATTTCTTCCTCGAATCCAAGTAGGATCAACCGAAGTTTGATCTTTAACATGACTTCAGATAGCGTTTAACAGATTTGTCTAGCTCCTCTTTGAACATGTGAGAGAAACTCACAACAGGAGTTCTTCTTGTCAGAATATTTGGAAACATTTTTGAAGGAGTGGTCACCTTTTCAATCAGCTGCATCCTTTTTAGAGTCTGAGCATTCAGAATAACCCCTTGGATAACAGTCAAGTTCTGAGATGAGCCAGCTGTTCTCAGAACATCTATCAAGCCACTCTCAATCAGAATATCTGAAATCATCCTTCCAAGAGGGATAGTATTCTTCTTGAGTTTGGGATTCTTCTGACGTTCTTCATCTCTTGATTCTTCAATATTTGTCTTCAGATGTTGAAAAAGAATGTGTGGTAGATTGACTCTCATGCCTTTTTCAATGCAGAATAATATATACTTCTGATCCTGATTGACATAGGTACACTACGCCAAATTTGGCTTTTAACAGCACACCTACGAAAGCGCTTTTGCCCAAAAGCGCTCTGGTAGGTTTGGCTAAAAACAAAATTAAAAATCACGCTAGAAAAGCGCTCTTATAGGGGGGGTAATGAAAGCGCTTTCTAAAAGCGCTCTTATAGGGGGTGGGTATGAAAGCGCTTTCTAAAAGCGCTCTTATAGGGGGTGGGTATGAAAGCGCTTTCTAAAAGCGCTCTTATAGGGGGTGGGTATGAAAGCGCTTTTGAAAGCGCTCTTATAGGGGGTGGGTACGAAAGCGCTTTTAGTAATAAAGCGCTGGTATAAAGGGGCATATGAAAGCGCTTCTGAAAAGCGCTCTGGTAGCCCTTTTTAAAATTTTCATAAAACTAAAACACGCTATTTTATTCAGAAACCCAAAACTCCTCCGTACATCTTCTTCTTCTTCCTCGCTCACGTACTCTCTGCTTCCTCGCTCTCACTCCCTCCGCCGTGGTCTCAGCCCCTCCTCCGTCCCTCCGTCGTCGTCTCAACTAGCCGCCGTCGTCGTCTTCTTGCTGCTTCTCTCAGAATCAAAGTCTTGTGGGATTTTAGGGTTTTTCTTGGTCAAAATCAAAGTCCAGTTCTGCTTCTGTTCAGGTAAAGTCTTCCCACTATTTTAAGAGCAAATTGTGAGAATACTTTGAAACATTTATGAGAGATAATGGTATAGTTTACTCTAAAAGTATGATATCAAGCAAATAGTTTCTGGTTCTGCTTCTGTTCATAATTTCTGTAATGTAGAAATTTGTTTTTGTGTTGCTATCTTATTTGATCCTGAAGTGATAATGGTATAGTTTACTCTAAAAGTATGATAGCAAGCAAATAGTTTTTTCTATGTATCTTTGGCTTATGATTCATCATAATGGTATAGTTTACCATGTACAATGTTTGACAAGTCTAATATATCTTATCGACAAATAATCATAGCCTGATATATCTTTGCCATTATATCCAAATCAAATCCCACTCTCCTTTGATTGTAAGTCAGTTCCTTCACTATGCTTCTATTGCTTGCTTCTTCTTCTGGATACAGGCTCAACTCTCCATCACTCACATAAGTTAATTCTTCCGATTTCTCTAAATAACACGATATCACGATAGAGGACGGTTATTGTATTTTGAAAGTTAAAGAAGATGTTTGTGTTATTTAGCTAAATCTAAAGGGAGTTGAGTGTATTTTCCTCTTTATTTTATTAGACATCAATGCTGCCCCGTTATGAAAATACATGCTAAATTGTTGTTTTCTCATGAGATATAATTGCTCCACCTTGATTTCTCCATTTGTATGACTCGACTATGATTTGTGGTCGTTTTCACGACGTTGTTTTGACATGCGTAGTTGCTGCCCCGGTTTCTAAGTAGTTGTTAAACTTTGATTTACCTTGTGGTACTATGTATCTAGAATTGCTATAACATCTGGGTTATGATTATTTTTCAGGGGATATTAAAGATTTTTTAAAAGAATATCACTAGAGACATCAGATTAGCTTACGGTGTGTGGTTCCAGAAGTTTCTGAATTTCTCTAAAGGTAATTAGTTATTCTTTTGCTAATATAAAAATTTATGTCAAAATAATATTAATCTATTCTTAATCATTGTAGTTTGTGCTACAGTTTGCATATAGTTCCTTCACTTTTATGATATTTGTATTTAACTGCATCGTGTGTGTGTGTTTAATTTTACAGTTACTTTGAAGTCTCTGGTTTCTACTTGTACAACGCCGATTCAAACCTACCCATCTCCCACATAAAGTCTAACTCAGGTTACTATCCCTTTCTTCTTACTTATAGTTTGTTATTTTCTGCTTATAGTTTATTGTTTATGGTTCTATTTAATATCAATTTAGTGTCTCTCAACCAGTTTTTTGGTTTGTGGACTTATATTACCTTGAAATAAGGTAATGTCTTCTTTAAGAAATCGGGTATTCTGATTAGGTATTCTGATTAGGTATTCTATTATGATGATAGCTATTTATTATCTTGACAGAATTCCTTAGTACCTGATAGAGAAACCAAGAAGCATTTGTTTAGCTTAATTAAGACATGGATAAGACATGGATGAATTCAAACCGATTGTCGAAAGAGTACGAGAAAGGGGTATGGGAATTCGTTGAGTTTGCGCTTGCGCACTCCTAAGACCCGCTTCGAATGCCGTGTCCTTGCTTGGGTTGCTGTTATGGGGGTAAGGTTGACGGGAATAAGTTGGCATCCCATTTACTACGGTTTGGAATTGATAGAAGTTATACATGTTGGACAATGCATGGTGAGAAAAGTAACGGGAATGCTGAGTCGAGTTGTAATAGGAAGTATGCTTCAAACGACGATTGCACAGACACATACGAGTGCGATCGAGTCGAAGAGATTGCAGAAGCGCTTGAAGAAGATCTTGAGGATTGTCCCAAAATGTTTGAGAGGTTGGTAAGCGGTGCAGAGAAACCGTTGTATGATGGTTGTTCAAAATTCACAAGATTGTCTGTGGTGTTAAAGTTGTACAACTTAAAGGCGGACAATGGATGGTCGGATAAAAGTTTCACAGAGTTATTAGCCCTTATGAAAGATATGCTACCAAAGGATAATGTTCTTCCCAATCGAACGTATGAAGCCAAAAAGATGTTGTCCTCTATTGGCATGAGCTATGATAAGATACATGCATGTCCAAACGATTGCGTTTTGTTTCGAAACGAGTATGCAGCGTTGAATGAGTGTCCTAAATGTGGTGCCCCTCGATATAAGAAAAAGTTGTCTCCTGCTAAAGTCTTATGGTATTTTCCTATAATTCCGAGATTTAGACGCATGTATCATAGTGAGACCGATTCAAGATACTTGACTTGGCATGCAGATGAAAGAATTATTGATGGAAAGTTGCGACATCCGGCAGACTCACCACAATGGATGAAAGTTGATACTGATTATCCTGAATTTGGAAAAGAAGCAAGAAACCTTCGGTTGTCATTGTCTACTGATGGAATGAACCCGCATGGTATTCAAAGTATCTCGCATAGCACATGGCCTGTGATTCTTATGATTTATAACCTACCTCCGTGGCTATGTATGAAGCGTAAGTACATGATGTTATCTATGCTAATTTCTGGGCCTAAACAACCAGGGAATGACATAGACGTATACTTGGCACCCTTAATCGAAGATTTAAAGTTTTTGTGGGAGAACGGTGTGGAGGTTTACGATGGGTATAGGAAGGAAAGTATCAACTTGAGGGCGATGTTGTTTGGAACAATTAATGATTTTCCAGCATACGGAAATCTATCCGGGTACAGCAATAAAGGTCAAAAGGCGTGTCCTGTTTGTGAAGACGAAACCGATACGACACGATTGGAGCTTTGTCAGAAGAATGTCTTTCTCGGCCATCGTAGATTCTTAAATTCTAATCATCACTACCGTGGGTGGAGAAAAGCATTCAATGGAAAGGCCGAACATCGTACAGCCCCGCCTTTTTTGTCAGGTGATCAAATTTTTGAAAAGGTGAAAGATGTGAGCACTCAGTTTGGCAAGCCTTTTGCACATTCACTTGTCAAGGGTGGGTGGAAGAAGAAGTCAATTTTTTTTGAACTTCCATATTGGAAGTCGTTGTACGTAAGACATTTCCTGGATGTTATGCATATTGAAAAAAATGTATTTGACAGCGTCATAGGTACGTTACTCAATATACAAGGAAAGTCTAAGGATGGCCTTAACATAAGGAAGGACATGGTAAACATGGGAATGAGAACTGAATTGGGACCCGTGACGAAAGGAAGACGAACATATCTGCCACCTGCTGTTTACACTCTATCTAGAAAGGAGAAGAAAACATTGTGTAAGTTTCTCGGTGAAGTTAAAGTTCCAGAAGGCTACTCTTCAGATATTAGAAGACTTGTGTCCATGAAAGACCTCAAGTTAAAGAGTTTGAAGACGCATGATTGCCATGTTATAATGGAACATTTTTTACCAATAGGTATACGTTCTATTCTGCCAGAAAAAGTAAGAAGCGCAATAACTAAGCTGTGTTTCTTCTTCAGGTCTATTTGCAGTAAGGTGGTTGATCCCGCGATCTTACCAACATTGCAAAAAGAGATAGTTGTTACTTTATGTGATCTTGAAATGTATTTTCCTCCCTCGTTTTTTGACATAATGGTTCATCTAGTCGTTCATCTTGTGAAAGAGACACAATTGTGCGGACCAGCTTATATGAGATGGATGTACCCTGCTGAACGTTATATGAAAATATTAAAAGGGTACGTGAAAAACAGAAGTCGACCGGAGGGTTGTATTGCCGAATGATACGTTGTTGAAGAAGCGGTTGAGTTTTGTACTAAATATCTGTCAAATGTTCAATCAATTGGACTCCCCAAATCTCATATTGTCGAAAAAAGAAGGAAAAAGGCTAATTGGAAATAAAGTTGTGACAGTATCAATGGTCGAACGGGATCAAGCGCACTTGTATGTTCTGCACAATGAGATTGAGGTTGAGCCGTATGTTGAAATGCACAAGGTTGTTCTCCGAGATTTAAATCCAAATAGAAATGAGAACTGGATAGTACGAGAGCACAATCGAAGTTTCATACCGTGGTTTAGGGATCATATTTATTCAAAGTATCATTCAGATCCTGCTTCAGTAACAGAAAGGTTGAGATGTTTAGCCTATGGTCCAAGTGTAATTGTGCTTTCTTATAGCGCATACGCAATTAATGGATACACATTTTATACCAAAGAACAGGATGATAAAAGTACTATGCAAAATAGTGGTGTTACCTTGGTAGCTGAAGCAATGCACATATCAAGTGCGAATGACTTAAATCCGAAATTTGCAAATTTGTCATATTTTGGGGTTATCAAGCGCATTTTGGTGTTTGATTACGCGAAGTTTCAGATTCCTGTATTTGGTTGCAAGTGGGTTGAAAATAATAGTGGCATACGAATGGATAAGTCAGGATTTTTGCAAGTGGATCTCAATAGGGTAGGGTACAAAGCTGAGCCTTTCATTCTAGCCTCTCAAGCTAAACAAGTGTTCTATGTCAATGATCCGACAAGTACGAAATGGTCTATAGTGCTTTTATCTAACAAAATAGTTGATGAAAACATTGAAGATCAAGGTGATATTGGTGTTGGCATTGAATCTTGTACAAGAAACGATCAAAATGAGAATGAATCTTGTACTAGAAATGATCATAATGAGGGTATTTGGATCAATCCAACCGTCCGCGTTGTTAAGAGACGCGTAGAACACAATCCTACCAAGAAAAGAAAGAGACGTTAGTGATAAAGGTAATAGTATACATATTCCGACTAATTTGCTTTATTCAATTTGTACCAATTGTTTTATTCAATAGTATAGTACTTATTCAATTTTGGTGCATATTCTCGTTTTGTACATAACTTTTGAACCATGTATCCGTTTGTTGACTTCTTACCATGTAACTATACTATTTTGACGATTTCGGAGCTGCTCATGCACTTATCTTTACATTTCGGGACTGCTTTTTTATCGGTTTTGCTTCTGCCCGTAATTAAAAGTCGGGCTTAGGGTCTGAATTTCGGAAAACCGACTTTATTTTTGAGTCCGTGGGGACGTTTTACCATAGCCATGTAAATTTCGTTCAATTCCGACAACTTTCTTTTTTGACGCTTATTTTGATTTGTACCGATTTCGTTTCCGATTTACTTGTACATGCATGGTTTGACTTCCATTTGACTTGTATAGATTGTTAGCTTATTAATAGTGTACTAATGTGCTTTAGTTTGTTTGATACAGGTTCAATGGCTCCGGATAGAGATGCTCCACCTGAAAACTCACAAGAAAACTCACAAGAAAGAGATGCTCAAGAAAGAGATGCTCCTGATACAAATGCTCCACCTGATACTGAAGCAAAAGAAGTTGCACGAGGCATCACCATTATGAAGGGAATCATTCGACATAGAGACCAAGGATTAGTATACCCTTTGGAATGGAATTCTGAAAAGCAACCAATTGGTCCTAATTCTGCAAAGTTGACAAGCTATATTGGTTCACTCGTTCGTATGCATATTCCGGTCTCTGTAGCTAAATGGAATCTGAAAAGCGAAGAGTTGGATGCGGAAAAAAAAAGCGATTTGGGACGAGATTCAGGTATATATCATATATGGTTGTTGTTATTATCTTGACGATAAATTGTTTAAATTACTTATACTAACACACTATGCGTATGTTTTTTTGCAGAGGACTTTTGAGATACCAGATGAGCGTAGACGCTACATACTTAGTTTGGCCGGAAAAAGATATAGAGGGTGGAAAGCTTTTTTGACAAACACCTATCTTAAGGATAAAGATGGAAGCTTTCTTGAAGAGGCACCGGGACGGCCAAAAAAGTATGAGATCTTCATTGATGAAAAAGATTGGGCTGAGTTTGTAAAGCAAAGAGATGAAGATTTTTGGAAAAGGAGTGCCACGAATAGTGCGAGAGCATCCAAACCCGCGTATCCATACAAAAAAGGGCGTTTGGGATATGCACGCTTAGAGGATAAAATTGTAAGTAAATAGAAATGCGTTTTAATTAATTGTCTAAATGTGCATGTTTTATTTGACGATTTTATCATTTGTGTCAATGCATTGTTAGAGGAGACTAAAAGTGAGGAAACTTCACTTCCTGTACATGTGTTGTGGAAGGAAGCTCGTGTGGGCAAGAATCAAGCTGTCGATCCCGATGTTCAGAGAGTTTATACTGAATGTGTAAGTATAATACTATGTCTTTAATTAAATCAAATGTTTTTTAATATATAAATGATTTTTTATCTCCACTAATAATTATTGAAATGTAAATGAATTACAGGAGACCTTGTCGCAATCGGTATCCACCGATGAGGGGAGCGTACTTAGTAGAGCACTAAATGCTCCTGAGTATCCCGGTCGGGTGAGGGGTAAGGGTCATGGTGTGACTCCAACCTCTTTTTACAAGAGTCCTAGGAGAAGATCAAATCTTACCAATGAAGAAGTGTTGCAAAAGTTGCAGGAATTGCAAGCACAAGTCTCTGAATTGCAAAGAGATAAAGATATGTATATGAGAGAAAAGTGCAACACTTCATCGGTGAAAGAAACTAGTGATAAGGCTAGTATCAACTGTCAAAGGAAATTTCCCGAGGTAATTATAAATTTTTTTCCTTACAAATTGTTCTATTTTATTAATGATAATGACTTTATATTTACTATTGGTTTAGGGCATTTCATCTTGCCAACTATACTTATCGTCACCGAATTATCGACTAGTTAGCAAGGGAAAAGTGCACAACACTTTGGGAGATTTACTTCACCATAGACCGCTCCCGGATGGACACCTGAAAGTATCGGTGGATGTTGTATTAGATCATGATGCGATGCTACCGGTACCTGACATGGTCTCAGAGACGACATTGTTGCGAGATGCAATAGGATCATTTGTTGCATGGCCCTCGGAGCTCATTACCATTAGTGATGAGGCATATTGAAAACGATTATGAATCATTTAGTTTTCGAATGTCAATTCTAAACCGTTTATTAATTATTTTTTACATTTTAATTTTAGACTGCTCCTATAAAACCCGCAATTAAGGGTAAAGGGATTTTACAGGAGGAGGAGTCTGTTGCATCACTAAAAGAGGTACATTTAAAGTGTTAATATATAATCTGAATCTAAATCTGCATGATTTTTTATTTTACCTAACTTATATGGTTTTTAGGCATCCGCTCGGGAGTCACAACAAGTGACGCAGCAAGTTCGTAGCGTACCACCCACTGGTCCTCCGAAGCAAGCGGCAAAAAAAGGCGGTGCTTTTGTGCCTCGATACCGAACGACGCTCGCAACAATGGTTGATATGTCCGATTTGAAGGATGGTGCTTTACGTGAAATCAATATGGATGAAAGTGTCTTCGGTATTGAATTCAAGTCACATATTGCAATTGATGACTTGGAAGAGATTTCTACGCATGAACAACTAGGCGTCGGTAATATGCACTCATACATCCGAAAATATTCACTCATCCGATATATTATTTAATTAGTCCCACAATATAATTTATTTACACATTTCAACGAAAATAATCTAATGTTTATTATGTTTTTATTTAAGGTTGTTGTATGACAGAGTGTTGCGCGGGACTGCATTGTCTAACAGATTCCATTTCGTGTCTTCCGCCCATTACAGCGGAATGGCAATTGCTTCGAAACCGGAATCAGTTAAACAGCTCTTAGTCGATAGATTCATGTCCACCGGCAATTCAGAAAGTCTGCATCTTTGGGCGTATAATACCCGACCAATAGGGTTAGTTTCTCATTCTTGGTTCATCTAATCTCTGTTTCTTTTGTGTATAGCAAAATTTTCATATAACCTATTGTTTTAATTTATAGAGCACACTGGTTGTTGCTTGCTATCAACCCTATAAGAGAAGTCGTGTATTATCTGAATTCGGTAAATGGTGACTGGACCAATTATCCGGCTATGAAGGAAATCGTTGATTTGTATGTGGGATCGTTCTAAATATTCGTGTATATTTATATATTAACTTATTTGTGGAATTGATCTAAACATATGCTTTTATATATTTGTTAATTAGATCAATACAAGAGTTCCGAAGTCAACAGGACGCACAGGTATCCCGGACTAAATCAAACAACATTACTTGGATCAAAGTGCAGGTACATTATTTTTCACAATTTTGCTTATAATATTTATGCTACTTGATAAAACAAGACAACTATAAAATCTTATTTGTTTTTCTATTAGTGTTCGCAACAGCGAAACATTTCAGATTGCAGATACTTTGTTTTGAGGTTTATGAAAGAAATCCTTTAGGCGAATCAATTAGAGATTCCGCTCACGGTATGAATTTATAACTTAAGATAATTTCATATAATTTATTACATTTAACTAAATATATCATTCATATTATGTTTTTGTTTTGTAGTACCTTGACGAATTCCGTGCTGCTGGGTACCCGAGACTTAAGTTGGAAGAAATCAAAGAGGATTTGTGTCACTTTTATATTAAGCAATTTTTCATGTAGGATTTGTGTCGATTTCAACTATAATATTATTGATGTTGTAATGATGTATATATATAATTTTGGATATTATAATGGTATTATATTAGTATATATATTGTCTTACTGATGGCTGAAATTATATCGTCGAAAATATATTACAGGTCGAAAATATTACAGGTTGAAAACATATTACAGGTCGAAAATATTACAGGTCGACTGGGAGGATTAAATTACAGGCTGCACATTAAAATACCTCATTTAGCAACGACAGCGCTTTTAAAAAGCGCTCTTAAAGGTCCACCTACAAAAGCGCTTCTAAGTAAAAGCGCTGCCAAAGATTAATAAAAAAGCATAAAAAATAAAAAAAACGCAACATACGAAAGCGCTTTTGGAAAAGAGCTCTTATAGGGGGGCTACCAGAGCGCTTTTTCCAGGAAAGCGCTCTTATAGGGGGACCTACCAGAGCGCTTTTTCCAGAAAAGCGCTCTTATAGAGGGGGCCTACCAGAGCGCTTTCTGAAGCGATTTTGTTACCTACTCCAGCGCTGGCTTTCACAGCGCTTTTAAGCGCTTTTAAAGCCCATAAAAAGCGCTTTTAAAGCCCCAGCGTGTTGTAGTGGTAGCAGAGTTTGATGGTTTTCTATAATAGAGAGGTCCCAGAATGATCTCAGCCCATACTCTATAGGAAGGCTTCAAGGCAGTAGTGAAGGGAGAGGCAATACCAGAAGAAAACAACTCTCGATCAACTTTATCCCAATCAGTTCTTCCATGAAGAGCACCAGTGATTCCATCTATACCATCAAGACCATACAGTTTCCTTATCAGCTTCTCAGTCACAACAACTTCATGCCCTAGCACGAAGGAGATGATGGCAGTTGAAGTAACCGTAGCATGTGTCCAGAATTCCTTAACCAATAAAGGATAAACTGGTCCTATCAACCTTTCAAAGAAGTTTGACCATTCTTGTACTAGCATTGCAGTTTTGGTTTTGAAATCATGTGCCATAAGATTTTCAAAATCCACCATTGTCTCGCAGAGAACCTCCAGTTCATCATAAGGAATCGAACAAGACTTCAAAGGAGTAATTGCAGATTTCTTTTGTTGAACTTGATGAGACGATGATGCCTTGCGTTGAATATTTGAAGATGAAGCCATGGATTCATACTGAGATTAAGGTTTAGTAACTAGGGTTTATGCAAAACGAGAGAGAGATGAACAAATAAAGACAACAAACAAAGAGAGAGAATGTAAAAAGATGAAATGTTATGGAGATGAGTTTATATAGGAACGGATTTGAAATGAAATGCAATATGATTCTGAATGAACAAGATTACAGAGATTGAATCAGTTAGCATTTAATGATTAGCGACGTTAGGGTAAAACGTGATATTTGAAATGATTTGCACAGTTACCTAGGGTGGCGTCTCATCAACTGCACGCATGCTTGTCCAATTAGAGTGAACACGTGTTCATCTTCTGGAATAGCTGGTGACAGCTGTTTTGCTTTAAAAGAGATTCTGAATCAACTTAGACATATGAAACGTTAGCAATAACAGAATCAGAATATCTAACTAATCAACATTCAGAACTTCTTATAAGAAAATAAAACTGATCATTTCAAATCTAATCCATATATCAGAACTTCTCATCGTTTCATTCTGGGCATAAATCCATACTGATATTCTTCAGAATGAACTTAAACCTATCTTCAGCAAGGGGTTTTGTAAAGATATCAGCCCATTGATGGTCTGTATCAACAAAGTTTAAAGATAGAACACCCTTCTGAACATAGTCCCTAATGAAATGATGTTTAATCTCAATATGTTTAGCTTTGGAATGTAAGATTGGATTCTTAGATAAACATATAGCAGAAGTATTATCACAGAAGATAGGAATGTTACTATCATATATCTGATAATCTTCTAGCTGAATCTTCATCCAGAGCATTTGTGTACTACATCCAGCAGCAACAACATATTCTGCTTCTGTTGTAGAGAGGGCAATTGTAGCTTGCTTCTTGCTGTACCAGGAGATCAGGTGACTTCCAAGAAATTGACAACTTATAGAAGTACTTTTCCTTTCAACTCTATCTCCAGCGTAATCAGCATCACAAAATCCTACTAAGTTGTATTCTTCAGATCTTCTGTAGACTAAACCAACATTAGTAGTACCTTTCAGATACCTCAGAATTATCTTAATAGCTATTAAGTGAGATTCTCTAGGATCTGATTGGAATCTTGCACACAGACAAACACTGAATAAAATATTAGGTCTAGAAGCAGTAAGATATAGAAGAGATCCAATCATACCTCTGTAGAGCTTTTGATCTACCTTCTTACTTACCTCATCCTTACCTAGAACACACGTTGGATGCATAGGAGTTTTTGCTTCTTTGCTTTCTGAAAGATTAAACTTCTTTAGAAGTTCTTTCACATACTTGGTTTGATGAACATAGGTTCCATCAGAAGTTTGATTGATCTGGATCCCAAGAAAGTACTTGAGTTCTCCCATCATGCTCATTTCAAACTCAGCCTGCATAGACTTAGCAAACTCCTTTCCAAGTGTAGCATTAGAGGTTCCAAAGATAATATCATCAACATATATTTGGCAAATTAAAATATCCTTTTTAAAGGTTTTACAAAAGAGAGTAGTATCCACTTTTCCTCTAGTGAAACCATTGTCCAGAAGAAAAGAACTTAATCTTTCATACCAAGCTCTAGGAGCTTGCTTCAGGCCATATAATGATTTCTTTAATTTGAAAACATGTTCTAGAGACTTAGAGTCTTCAAAACCAGGAGGTTGGTGGACATATATTTCCTCATCTATATAACCATTTAAGAAGGCACTCTTAACATCCATCTGATATAGAATGATGTTATGTTGAGTGGCAAAATAAATTAATAAGCGAATAGACTCTAACCTAGCACTGGTGTAAAGGTTTCAGTATATTCAATACCTTCTTGCTGACTATAGCCCTGAGCAACCAGTCTGGCTTTGTTTCTTACAACTTCTCCTTTTTCGCCTAGCTTGTTTCTGAAGACCCACTTGGTTCCAATGATGTTGAATCCTTTTGGTCTAGGAACAAGATCCCATATGTCATTCCTTGTAAACTGATTGAGTTCTTCTTGCATGGCAATTATCCAGTCAGCATCCTCCAGAGCTTGATCAACAGAAGTTGGCTCAATAAGAGATACTAGACCAAATTGACATTCTTCATTGTTCTTAAGGAATGCTCTTGTTCTGATAGGATCTTCTTTCTTCCCAATGATAACATCTTCTGAGTGAGCAGAGTTAAGTCTAGAAGATCTTCTGATAGTTTACTCTTCAGAAATTCTGAGATTCTCAAATGAAGCAGCAACTTGATCTTCTGACACTTTGCTTCTGGGTTCTTCAGCTTTTGAGTTAGAGATTTCAATATCTGCAAAATTCTCAAACTGCTTTGGCTTTTCAAGACCAAGCTTATCATCAAATCTGATATTGATTGATTCTTCAACAATTGATAAGTGCCAAAATGTCGATGTTTTGAGTATGTAAATAGTGGCACTTATCGATACTTTTGTTAATACCGTTTGAATAATTCCCCGTTTTGTGTATAAATACGTATACTTTGTGAATAATTGTATTTTCATATACTTTTATACCATTTGATAGTTTTTCCTTTGTTTTTATAGGTATTCATGCTTATTGGAGCCTTGAGGAATAAAGTGTCAAAGGCACGGCTTCGATTTCGCAATTTTGGTGAAAGCCCGCTTAGCCACCGTTAAGCGGACTTCCAAAGACTCAAAATAAGGATGACCAAAATCATCATTTTGGTTTCCATTCATTCATTATTGGATAGAGCATTGAATAAGCTTTCCAACGCTTCGAACCGGGCGCAATTCGGAGTTACGGTTCTCGAGTTATGGCGAAAACAAAATCTGATTTTTAGCAGACTCCGCTAAGCGGAGGGGGTCCGCTGAGCGGAGCTCCAGCGGAGCAAATCAGCGTCTGAAAGCAATTTTGAGTCCGCTGAGCGGAGGGGGTCCGCTAAGCGGACCTGCTAAGACAACAGCTCGTTAAAAGGGGCCAAAATCACATTTTTAGGTCATGGGTTGGGTATTTTTGAGTCCCAAAACCATCAACTTCATTCTTAGATCAAAATTAGCTTAGAAAACAACTTCGGAGGTTGCATAAGGATGATCGGGGGTGGATTGAGCGTCGAACGGAGCTGACAAACCGGGAGATTTTCGGTTCATTTCTCTTCTTCTTTGTGTATTTCTCTTTGGTTGGGTTTTGTTTGTATATTTACTTGAATCTTATGTATATTTACCGATTATAATGTTATATTTAACTTGCTTTACGAATCTGTGTTGATGTTATCCTGGATTTTTGCTCTATACTGGGGATTTGGGGTGCTTTAGAGATAAACTTCTTGAATCCTTATCTAGGATGATAATCTGTTGGTTCTGAACTCTAGAGATAGATTTAGAGCTAGCATTCACCGTTTGTATCTGTACGTAATGCTTTCGTGTTTGAGCGGCGCGCGAGAGATCGCCGACGCGAGAATACGGATGTTCTCGCGACTTCGAGTTAGAGATAACCTTAGTTGTGAGATGGTCTCGTTTGTGCTCCAGAGATGGACGCTTATGTGAGAGATACGTGATGACATAGACGAGTATCGTAGGTTGAATATAATGGGTTGGTAAGTGTATGTTTGTGAAGAGTGAATATATTTACATTCCTGATAAGTTCTTTCTCTTCTAAGAATGTGTTTGTTATTCTTTCTTGTCTATATCTTTGTTTACTTTTTGCTCATTCAAACCCAAGCTCGAAACCGTAGAAACTGTTGAATGGCATCTCTCCATCTCTGTGGACGATAATTCCTGGATCAATATTTCCAAATCTTGTTTGTTGCTTGCCCTATACTGCAATCAACAAAATGGCGCCGTTTTGAGTATGTAAATAGTGGCACTTATCGATACTTTTGTTAATACCGTTTGAATAATTCCCCGTTTTGTGTATAAATACGTATACTTTGTGAATAATTGTATTTTCATATACTTTTATACCATTTGATAGTTTTTCCTTTGTTTTTATAGGTATTCATGCTTATTGGAGCCTTGAGGAATAAAGTGTCAAAGGCACGGCTTCGATTTCGCAATTTTGGTGAAAGCCCGCTTAGCCACCGTTAAGCGGACTTCCAAAGACTCAAAATAAGGATGACCAAAATCATCATTTTGGTTTCCATTCATTCATTATTGGATAGAGCATTGAATAAGCTTTCCAACGCTTCGAACCGGGCGCAATTCGGAGTTACGGTTCTCGAGTTATGGCGAAAACAAAATCTGATTTTTAGCAGACTCCGCTAAGCGGAGGGGGTCCGCTGAGCGGAGCTCCAGCGGAGCAAATCAGCGTCTGAAAGCAATTTTGAGTCCGCTGAGCGGAGGGGGTCCGCTAAGCGGACCTGCTAAGACAACAGCTCGTTAAAAGGGGCCAAAATCACATTTTTAGGTCATGGGTTGGGTATTTTTGAGTCCCAAAACCATCAACTTCATTCTTAGATCAAAATTAGCTTAGAAAACAACTTCGGAGGTTGCATAAGGATGATCGGGGGTGGATTGAGCGTCGAACGGAGCTGACAAACCGGGAGATTTTCGGTTCATTTCTCTTCTTCTTTGTGTATTTCTCTTTGGTTGGGTTTTGTTTGTATATTTACTTGAATCTTATGTATATTTACCGATTATAATGTTATATTTAACTTGCTTTACGAATCTGTGTTGATGTTATCCTGGATTTTTGCTCTATACTGGGGATTTGGGGTGCTTTAGAGATAAACTTCTTGAATCCTTATCTAGGATGATAATCTGTTGGTTCTGAACTCTAGAGATAGATTTAGAGCTAGCATTCACCGTTTGTATCTGTACGTAATGCTTTCGTGTTTGAGCGGCGCGCGAGAGATCGCCGACGCGAGAATACGGATGTTCTCGCGACTTCGCGTTAGAGATAACCTTAGTTGTGAGATGGTCTCGTTTGTGCTCCAGAGATGGACGCTTATGTGAGAGATACGTGATGACATAGACGAGTATCGTAGGTTGAATATAATGGGTTGGTAAGTGTATGTTTGTGAAGAGTGAATATATTTACATTCCTGATAAGTTCTTTCTCTTCTAAGAATGTGTTTGTTATTCTTTCTTGTCTATATCTTTGTTTACTTTTTGCTCATTCAAACCCAAGCTCGAAACCGTAGAAACTGTTGAATGGCATCTCTCCATCTCTGTGGACGATAATTCCTGGATCAATATTTCCAAATCTTGTTTGTTGCTTGCCCTATACTGCAATCAACAAAATGGCGCCGTTTTGAGTATGTAAATAGTGGCACTTATCGATACTTTTGTTAATACCGTTTGAATAATTCCCCGTTTTGTGTATAAATACGTATACTTTGTGAATAATTGTATTTTCATATACTTTTATACCATTTGATAGTTTTTCCTTTGTTTTTATAGGTATTCATGCTTATTGGAGCCTTGAGGAATAAAGTGTCAAAGGCACGGCTTCGATTTCGCAATTTTGGTGAAAGCCCGCTTAGCCACCGTTAAGCGGACTTCCAAAGACTCAAAATAAGGATGACCAAAATCATCATTTTGGTTTCCATTCATTCATTATTGGATAGAGCATTGAATAAGCTTTCCAACGCTTCGAACCGGGCGCAATTCGGAGTTACGGTTCTCGAGTTATGGCGAAAACAAAATCTGATTTTTAGCAGACTCCGCTAAGCGGAGGGGGTCCGCTGAGCGGAGCTCCAGCGGAGCAAATCAGCGTCTGAAAGCAATTTTGAGTCCGCTGAGCGGAGGGGGTCCGCTAAGCGGACCTGCTAAGACAACAGCTCGTTAAAAGGGGCCAAAATCACATTTTTAGGTGATGGGTTGGGTATTTTTGAGTCCCAACACCATCAACTTCATTCTTAGAGTAGAATTGGCTTAGAAAACAACTTCGGAGGTTGCATACGGATGATCGGGGGTGGATTGAGCGTCGAACGGAGCTGACAAACCGGGAGATTTTCGGTTCATTTCTCTTCTTCTTTGTGTATTTCTCTTTGGTTGGGTTTGTTTGTATATTTACTTGAATCTTATGTATATTTACCGATTATAATGTTATATTTAACTTGCTTTACAAATCTGTGTTGATGTTATCCTGGATTTTTGCTCTATGCTGGGGATGGTTGTGATTGCATCGCAATAGTTTTCGTGGTTTTGAGCTTTGTATATATCGTATATAGTGTATAGTTTCACTTGTATATATACTTACTTGTACATGTTTACTTGTTTATGTTCACCATATAGTTTTACTTGTATATGTTACATACAAGTATACTTTTGTTGGTGAATGTTGGTGAAACATGTTGATCTCGGATTAGCTCTTTACTTACAAATCTTCACTTTTCAACTCGTGCATCCAACATTCACCAACTTTCTCTTTGTGTATGTTAATAGTTATAAGTGTTTCATGTTTGTATATATGTGTTTGTTCATGTACATATTTGTATACTTGTGTTTTCCTTTATGTTCGTTTAATCATTGTATATATTTGTACCAGTAACATTTGTTGAGTGGTTGGTTAGGAAACTTTCTTTAGGCTTGTGCGGTGAGACGTTACCATGGCATGAAGGGAGGAAGCTACTTTCCAAACACCAAAACAATAAAGGCGTCGAGCTAATTAACGACGTAAAACAAGCGCTTGTTGGGAGGCACCCCAACGGTTGTAAATTTTTGTCTATATTTCAGTATTTGAGGTATTTAGGTGAAGTGGAGAGAGCTGGAACACCAGATTCTGTTCTGATTTTTCTGGTTTTTTCTGTGTCCGCTAAGCGGAGCAAAGCTCGCTAAGCGAGCATAGCGGATATTTGTTTTTATGCTCTGTACCAGTGGGGTTCCCATTCCACTTGGTTCACTCATTTTTCCCACTTTCACCAAGGCTATTTAGTAGTAGATACTAGGTTTATTTTTCTAATTCTTTTATTGGTTGTTTGTACTCAAATTTTGTTCGGTAATTCGAAGATTTTTTAGGTGATTTTCTAAAGCTTGAGTGTTTCAACTTGCGGATGTATGGTAGGATATTATTTTTGAAGTTGTATCACTCAAGGTAATTATTTATCGCTTTCTATAGCATAACATGTTTAGGAAACTTTTCATTTGTACAATTACCATGCCATTCATTCTTTTTGCATTACTTGCTTATTGATTGAATCACTTTAGTTCCCAAACCATAAATGTGAGGAAGCTTTCCATTGTTTATATATGCTGTAGGCCACAATCTTTGTTTTAACTGGATTTTATTATGCTTAATCTTTTGTTTATGTTGATTTTATGAAAGCATGAAAAGGATCAAGGCATTTTGTTTCATTTTGAGCACAACCACCATAACCAAATAGTCAATTCACCTTGTGAGTGTGTGATCATTTGTTGACCCTTTTGAACCTTTTTGTCAATGTCCATGTTGTTTTTGCTAAATGCTTATCTTTGAGTGTTTAGTTCTCATTTTTGCATGGATGATTGATTCTTTGTTTTCTTGAACCCTCAACCATGATTTTTGGTATGAATTTTTACCTTGCCTTAAAAAGTAGGGAGTATTCACATGATGATGTGGTTGAATTCAAGTTGGGGAGAGAAATGGTTCTGTACTTATTTGGTTGTTGCTATGAAATTGAAAAGAAAAGAAAAAAATGTGAAAAGAAAAGAAAAGAAGAAAAAAAAAAGAGAAAAAGTTTTGAAAAAGAAAAAGAAAAGAGAAGTGAATAATTGTGCTAATAAGTATTGTCATTGGTTTGAGAAACTTGTGGTTAAGGAAGAAGTTTAATCGAGATTTTGTTGCTTAGAACTTTGTGGATTGATCACTCCCTTAGGTTTAGGCAAGTTTTTGTTTCGATTAGCCTTAGGACATATCCCTTGTTTGTTAACCAAGCCACATTACAACCTTGAAAAGTCCTTGTGATCTTGCTTTTATATCTTCAATGTGATTTTTGGATGAATGCATAATTTAATCTTTTGTTTGCAAGATTGTTGGATGAGTGTTAAAAGTCCTCCACCTTTGTGTGTTCTTCATCCATTGATGAAATTTTGCTAGGTGTGATTCATGATGTGAGCATGTATTGTGTTAGAATGTTTGGTATGCTTTTTGTGCTTAGGATTCGTTTCGTTTACATGTTGTCGTTGTAGTATAGTGGTAAGTATTTACTTTGTCTATACATTTTTGTGTGAGCCATACATTTGTTTTTGGTTTTCAAAACTTGTTGATTCACAATTCTTTGGTTTATTACTTTTGATTCTTTGATTTATTTGACATTGTTTGAGGACAAACAAAGTTTCAAGTTGGGGAGAGTTTGATAAGTGCCAAAATGTCGATGTTTTGAGTATGTAAATAGTGGCACTTATCGATACTTTTGTTAATACCGTTTGAATAATTCCCCGTTTTGTGTATAAATACGTATACTTTGTGAATAATTGTATTTTCATATACTTTTATACCATTTGATAGTTTTTCCTTTGTTTTTATAGGTATTCATGCTTATTGGAGCCTTGAGGAATAAAGTGTCAAAGGCACGGCTTCGATTTCGCAATTTTGGTGAAAGCCCGCTTAGCCACCGTTAAGCGGACTTCCAAAGACTCAAAATAAGGATGACCAAAATCATCATTTTGGTTTCCATTCATTCATTATTGGATAGAGCATTGAATAAGCTTTCCAACGCTTCGAACCGGGCGCAATTCGGAGTTACGGTTCTCGAGTTATGGCGAAAACAAAATCTGATTTTTAGCAGACTCCGCTAAGCGGAGGGGGTCCGCTGAGCGGAGCTCCAGCGGAGCAAATCAGCGTCTGAAAGCAATTTTGAGTCCGCTGAGCGGAGGGGGTCCGCTAAGCGGACCTGCTAAGACAACAGCTCGTTAAAAGGGGCCAAAATCACATTTTTAGGTCATGGGTTGGGTATTTTTGAGTCCCAAAACCATCAACTTCATTCTTAGATCAAAATTAGCTTAGAAAACAACTTCGGAGGTTGCATAAGGATGATCGGGGGTGGATTGAGCGTCGAACGGAGCTGACAAACCGGGAGATTTTCGGTTCATTTCTCTTCTTCTTTGTGTATTTCTCTTTGGTTGGGTTTTGTTTGTATATTTACTTGAATCTTATGTATATTTACCGATTATAATGTTATATTTAACTTGCTTTACGAATCTGTGTTGATGTTATCCTGGATTTTTGCTCTATACTGGGGATTTGGGGTGCTTTAGAGATAAACTTCTTGAATCCTTATCTAGGATGATAATCTGTTGGTTCTGAACTCTAGAGATAGATTTAGAGCTAGCATTCACCGTTTGTATCTGTACGTAATGCTTTCGTGTTTGAGCGGCGCGCGAGAGATCGCCGACGCGAGAATACGGATGTTCTCGCGACTTCGAGTTAGAGATAACCTTAGTTGTGAGATGGTCTCGTTTGTGCTCCAGAGATGGACGCTTATGTGAGAGATACGTGATGACATAGACGAGTATCGTAGGTTGAATATAATGGGTTGGTAAGTGTATGTTTGTGAAGAGTGAATATATTTACATTCCTGATAAGTTCTTTCTCTTCTAAGAATGTGTTTGTTATTCTTTCTTGTCTATATCTTTGTTTACTTTTTGCTCATTCAAACCCAAGCTCGAAACCGTAGAAACTGTTGAATGGCATCTCTCCATCTCTGTGGACGATAATTCCTGGATCAATATTTCCAAATCTTGTTTGTTGCTTGCCCTATACTGCAATCAACAAAATGGCGCCGTTTTGAGTATGTAAATAGTGGCACTTATCGATACTTTTGTTAATACCGTTTGAATAATTCCCCGTTTTGTGTATAAATACGTATACTTTGTGAATAATTGTATTTTCATATACTTTTATACCATTTGATAGTTTTTCCTTTGTTTTTATAGGTATTCATGCTTATTGGAGCCTTGAGGAATAAAGTGTCAAAGGCACGGCTTCGATTTCGCAATTTTGGTGAAAGCCCGCTTAGCCACCGTTAAGCGGACTTCCAAAGACTCAAAATAAGGATGACCAAAATCATCATTTTGGTTTCCATTCATTCATTATTGGATAGAGCATTGAATAAGCTTTCCAACGCTT
This sequence comes from Vicia villosa, assembly GCF_029867415.1. Classification (NCBI taxonomy): domain Eukaryota; kingdom Viridiplantae; phylum Streptophyta; class Magnoliopsida; order Fabales; family Fabaceae; genus Vicia; species Vicia villosa. The sequence goes on from NW_026706083.1 coordinate 180,962, forward strand.
CGAACCGGGCGCAATTCGGAGTTACGGTTCTCGAGTTATGGCGAAAACAAAATCTGATTTTTAGCAGACTCCGCTAAGCGGAGGGGGTCCGCTGAGCGGAGCTCCAGCGGAGCAAATCAGCGTCTGAAAGCAATTTTGAGTCCGCTGAGCGGAGGGGGTCCGCTAAGCGGACCTGCTAAGACAACAGCTCGTTAAAAGGGGCCAAAATCACATTTTTAGGTCATGGGTTGGGTATTTTTGAGTCCCAAAACCATCAACTTCATTCTTAGATCAAAATTAGCTTAGAAAACAACTTCGGAGGTTGCATAAGGATGATCGGGGGTGGATTGAGCGTCGAACGGAGCTGACAAACCGGGAGATTTTCGGTTCATTTCTCTTCTTCTTTGTGTATTTCTCTTTGGTTGGGTTTTGTTTGTATATTTACTTGAATCTTATGTATATTTACCGATTATAATGTTATATTTAACTTGCTTTACGAATCTGTGTTGATGTTATCCTGGATTTTTGCTCTATACTGGGGATTTGGGGTGCTTTAGAGATAAACTTCTTGAATCCTTATCTAGGATGATAATCTGTTGGTTCTGAACTCTAGAGATAGATTTAGAGCTAGCATTCACCGTTTGTATCTGTACGTAATGCTTTCGTGTTTGAGCGGCGCGCGAGAGATCGCCGACGCGAGAATACGGATGTTCTCGCGACTTCGCGTTAGAGATAACCTTAGTTGTGAGATGGTCTCGTTTGTGCTCCAGAGATGGACGCTTATGTGAGAGATACGTGATGACATAGACGAGTATCGTAGGTTGAATATAATGGGTTGGTAAGTGTATGTTTGTGAAGAGTGAATATATTTACATTCCTGATAAGTTCTTTCTCTTCTAAGAATGTGTTTGTTATTCTTTCTTGTCTATATCTTTGTTTACTTTTTGCTCATTCAAACCCAAGCTCGAAACCGTAGAAACTGTTGAATGGCATCTCTCCATCTCTGTGGACGATAATTCCTGGATCAATATTTCCAAATCTTGTTTGTTGCTTGCCCTATACTGCAATCAACAACAATCAATGTTTCAGTATTGTTACTCTGTAGCCTTTAGAGCGTTCAGAATATCCAAGAAGGAAACACTTTTGTGCCTTAGAATCAAACTTATGCAGATGATCTTTAGTGTTCAGAATATAACATACACATCCAAATGGATGGAAATAAGAAATGTTGGGCTTTCTGTTCTTCCACAATTCATAAGGAGTCTTATTGAGAATAGGTCTTATAGAGATTCTATTATGAATATAACATGCAGTGTTTTTTGCTTCTGCCCAGAAATGCTTAGCCATATTGGTTTCATTGATCATGGTTCTGGCCATTTCTTGTAGAGTCCTATTCTTTCGCTCTACAACTCCATTTTGCTGTGGAGTTCTAGGGCAAGAGAAATCATGGGCAATACCATTTTCTTTGAAATAAATCTCAAAGAATCTGTTCTCAAATTCGCCACCATGATCACTTCTGACCTTTATGATTTTACACTCTTTCTCAGATTGGATCTAAGTGCAGAAGTCAAAGAACATTGTATGAGACTCGTCCTTGTGTTTCAAGAACTTTACCCATGCCCATCTTCTATAATCATCTACGATGACTAATCCATATTTCTTCCCTCTGATAGATGTTGTTTTGACTGGGCCAAACAGATCAATGTGCAGAAGTTCTAGCGGCCTAGAGGAAGAAACAACATTCTTAGACTTGAATGCAGGTTTGGAAAACTTCCCTTTCTGACATGCTTCGCAAAGAGCATCTGATTTATATTTCAAATTAGGGAGTCCTCTGACCAGATTAAGTTTGTTAATCTGAGAAATCTTTTTCAAACTAGCATGGCCTAATCTTTTGTGCCAGACCCACTGCTCTTCACTAACAGACATAAGACAAGTTACCTTCTAATTCTTAAGATCTTGAAGATCAATCTTGTAAATGTTGTTCTTTCTCTTGCCTGTAAATAGGATTGAGCCATCCTTCTGACTTACAGCTTTGCAAGACTTTTGATTGAAGATTATGTTATAACCATTGTCACTTAATTGACTTATGGACAATAAGTTATGAGCTAATCCATCTACTATAAGAACATTAGTTATGGTAGGAGAGTTACCAATACTTATGGTTCCAGAGCTAATGATCTTGCCCTTCTGGTTCCCTCTAAACTTAACTTCTCCAGCAGATTTAAGCACCAGGTCTTGGAACATAGTCCTTTTTCTCGTCATGTGCCGCAAGCACCAGAGTCCAGGTACCATGACATGTTTTGCTTTGTCTTCTTTGCAGCCAAGGATATCTGCAACAAAAATTATCTTCTCCTTAGGTACCCACATTTTCTTGGGTCCTTTCTTGTTAGTTCTCCTCAAGTTCTGATTGAACTTAGGTTTAGCATGATAAATAACAGGAGGTACAGCATGATATTCCTTAGTTTAAGCAACATGATACTTTATATTTTGTGTCACATGCTTCTTAGTCTGTGTAATGTGAAAGCTTTTGGCATGTGATGTGAGCCTAATATCATGGGAGTGGCCATACTTGAAATGATCATACAAGGGCTTGTATGTGATTTTCATATCATCTACAGGTTCAAGTTTGTAGGGGGTTTCAACCTCATAGCCTATGCCAACTCTCTTGTTTCCACTAACTGCATATATCATAGAAGCAAGTTGACTTCTTCCAATACCTCTAGATAAGAACTTCCTGAAACTCAAGTCATATTCCTTAAGAATATTGTTCATGCTTGGAATAGACTTTTCTGAACTAGAAGATGACTCAACATCTTTGGATAGTTTTAAAACTTTTTCTTTGGGTTCATAATTTTCTAATTCAAGCTTCTTAGCTTCAGATGCAAAGAGCTTTCTCAGCTTTTTTTATTTGATACTAAGCTTCGCCTTGATTTCCAGAATTTCAGTTAAACTGGAAACTAGATCATCGCTAGATAGTTCAGAAAATACCTCTTCAAAGTCTGAGTCTGATTCTGATGTAGATTCTGATCCATCATCAACAGTGGCCATGAGCGTAATGTTTGCCTGCTCATCTTCAGAGTCTGATTCTGATTCTGATGAATCTGAATCGTCCCAAGTTGCCATAAGACCTTTCTTCTTCTGAAACTTCTTCTTGGGCTTTTCCCTCTGAAGCTTTGGACACTAACTCTTGTAATGTCCTGGCTCCTTGCACTCAAAGCACGTGACCTTCTTTTTGTCAGATCTTCTGAGTCAAGAAGATTCTCCTCTTTCAGGCTTTTTAGAACTTCTGAAGATCTTGAACTTCCTTTGTTTACTCTTCCAGAGTTGGTTTACCCTTCTGGAGATCATGGACAGTTCATCATCTTCTTCTTCTGATTCTGACTCTTCAGAATCTTCTTCTTCCGCCTGAAAAGCATAAGTGCATTTTTTATTCAAAGATTTTAAAGCAATAGACTTACCTTTCTTTTGAGGTTCATTAGCATCCAGCTCTATTTCATGACTCCTCAAGGCGCTAATCAGCTCTTCCAAAGAGACTTCATTCAGATTCTTTGCAATCTTGAATGCAGTCACCATTGGGCCCCATCTTCTGGGCAAGCTTCTGATGATCTTCTTGACGTGATCAGCCTTTGTATATCCCTTGTCAAGCACTCTTAATCCAGCAGTTAGAGTTTGAAATCTTGAGAACATTGCTTCAATGTTTTCATCATCCTCCATCTTGAAGGCTTCATACTTCTGGATTAATGCAAGAGCTTTAGTCTCCTTGACTTGGGCATTCCCTTCATGAGTCATCTTCAAGGATTTAAAGATGTCATAGGCAGTTTCTCTGTTTGATATCTTCTCATATTTAGCATGAGAAATAGCATTCAGCAGAATAGTCCTTGACTTATGATGATTTTTGAATTGTTTCTTTTGATCATCACTCATTTCTTGTCTTGACATCTTTGCTCCAATAGCATTTACAGGATGTTTGTAACCATCCACAAGTAAATCCCATAAGTCACCATCTAGACCAAGAAAGTAACTTTCTAATCTATCTTTCTAGTATTCAAAGTTTTCACCATCAAATACTGGTGGTCTAGAATATCCATTTCCATTATTGTTTTGATCATTTGAAACAGGTGTAGCAGTTGATGCAACTGTTGATGGATCAACCATATTGACTTAGTGTTTTTCTCCCTGAATCTTTTTCTAACACGGTTAAGTGCTTGCACCTAAAACCGATGCTCTGATGCCAATTGAAGGATAGAAAAACACTTAGAAAGGGGGGTTTTGAATAAGTGTGACTTTAAAAACTCTTAAGATAAAAACAATTAACACAATTATTTTTATCCTGGTTCGTTGTTAACGAAACTACTCCAGTCCACCCCCTTATAGTGATTTACCTCAACTGAGGATTTAATCCACTAATCAATCTTGATTACAATGGTTTTCCACTTAGATACCTTCTAAGTCTTCTAGAGTATACTGATCACAACTTGATCACTCTAGGAATACACCACTTAGACAACTTCTAAGTCTTCTAGAGTCTACTGATCTCACTGATCACTCTAGGAACATTTTACAATTAATGTAAAATAAATGTTTACAAGAGTATTGAAATGCTTCTTAGAAAGCTATAATCACAACTGTGATATTTCTCTTAAGTTCTAAGCTTAACACTCACTAAGATATTACAATAGTTGTGAGGTTGAAGATGAAGTTTGTGAGTATTGAATTCAACAGCGTTTCAGTATTTTTGCAAGAGTTGTTCAATTTGCTTCTGATCAGAACTTCATATTTATAGGCGTTTGAGAAGATGACCGTTGAATTGCATTTAATGCATTGCGTGAATAGTACAACTTTGCATTTAATGTTTTCACTGTTTTGTCAACTACCTCGAGCCATGCTTTTCCTGCTTTTATTGACTTTGCCTTTTGTAGCTTTTAACATTCCTTTTGTCAGTCAGAGATTAGACTTAATAGCCTGTCATCAAGTACCAACTTCTGATCTCATATTTGTGAATACAATGTTTGAATAATCAGAGTCATTCAGCTTGGTGCAGAGCATCTTCTTGTCTTCTGACTTTGAAGTGCTTGAGCGTGATACCATAAGAACTTCAGTGCTTCTGCTTCTGATCTCATGTTCTTCTGATGCTTCATAGACCATGTTCTGATTCTGCTTGACCATCTTCTGATGTCTTGCGAGAGCATGTTCTGATGTTGCAATCTTGAACCTTCTGAGTCAGTGCTTCTGAGCGCTGAATTGTGCATACTCTTTATATATTTCCTGAAATAGAAAATGCAAAGGATTAGAGTACCACATTGTCTTATACAAAATTCATATACATTGTTATCATCAAAACAAGAATATTGATCAGAACAAATCTTGTTCTAACAGGAAGGTTAGATGTAGGATTTGATTTATATTCGATTGATGTTGTATGTTGTAGAATAACCGTTGAGAATGATGTTTTATATGAAGGGATTTTAAAAGGGGGTTTTCAAATTTTTTATCCTCTTAACGGAATAATCTCGATGAACGGATCTTGATTAAATCATTAATCACAAACCAAACACCAATAAGGATTCAAGAATTACCTTTTGAAGCATGCTTTATCTTTTGATCAAGAACGACATAAGATATCAGTGTCTCTATGTAGTCCACGTGAGTGCAAAGTGGAAGGCAGTGCTAGCCGTTCTTACTCTGAGAAAATTGAGAATTGGCTTTGGTAGGGGAATGAACTCCTCTATTTATAGAAAGCTTCTAAAACCCTAATGCTCTTATTTTGGGTTTTTCCAAAATAAGCCCAATCTAATTTAATTAAACTATTTAATTAAATAAATATTATTTATATTTAATCAAAATATTTTAATTAAATAAAAATAAATTTAAATCAAATCATATTCAATTTAACTAATTGTCAATCCTCATTTATTTAATTAAATCATATTTAATCAAATAAATTATATATGTGCTAATGTATTAAACAATTTAAATACCATTAACGCACAATTAAATTAAATCATATTTAATTTAATCATTCATTCCACTATAAGTGCTCTATGCGTGTGACCCTGTAGATTCTTGTAACATTGTCAATAATATTAAATCACCTATCTAATATTATAAACAGTGAGCAGTATCTAGCAACACATCACTGCTACCCAAGTGATGACAATGTCGTGTGATATGACATAACCTTTCTATGATAATGATTATATGTACAATTACCCTTTTTCCCTTATATCTATATTGAACACACTGCATAGAATGTGTCATGCTTGTATAGTCCAATATTTTATTCCTTGATCCCCGAGTATACTTGATAACAACAAATAAGCCCAATATCTGATATTGACTTATTTACGCACGACCATGCATTTTTCAGTCATACTCTATCAAGGGGGCCACAGATATTACTCCTGTATATGTAGGAGAGGCAAGTCCCATCTAGGTCACTCATGTCCCTTAGCATGATTTGTAAAGTACCCAGCAACCATCTTTATGGTCATCCTGTTACGAACAACGTTTGATTGGAAATAAAGTACCCAACTTCACATCTAAGGTCCATAATGATTTCAGGTTGAAGGGTGATATACACCACTATCACTATGAGAATAACTTATGATACTTACATAACACACTATGTAGTATTCTCATGGTGGATCAATCCAGTATAAATATTACTCATAATATTACTCATGACTTGTGAGACACAGTCATCAGTCTACTCACATAATAGTCTCAATGCGTTACTGTTGTCCTATTTGACAGTAAAGCTTGACTACATATACTTTAAGAATAACGTCCTTATGTTTAATAAGGTCTCACGATTAAGTCACACACTTAATAAGTCATTAATAGACTAATTATTCTAAGGACTTTATTATGCCATATACAAATAACATAATAAATACAATGCGTAATAAGTATATATATTAACAGACAATATATATCAAGGTCATGATACAAAACCATATTAATCCAATAATGATTGACTATTAGGGCTTACTCCAACATTATATACCATGATCCGAATTATAATCGTATATGAAAGTATGTTGTTGTGGAGGTTTGTATAATATTGATTCTGATGCAATTTGGATGAATATGAGTCAAAAATTGGGTATTGGGAAGGCCTGCACTATAGCGAATCGCACTGTGGTGTCGTTTTCTTTTACCTCCCCGTTTCACTTGGGAGGACGGCACGCTAGACCCTTCACGCGAAATTTGGAAGGAGAATGCGCCCGTGGTGGGATGAATTTTATTTCAGTTCTTCCTACGATATCACACGAACTTTCTTATTTGTCCTACGAGTAGGAAAGGGGAAAAAAGATCTCAACTAAACCCTAGGAGTTTGCTAAGTGTGGGGATTTACACCTAGACTAGAAATTCTGGAGTCCGGGGGGTCGGTTATACATAGGGAAGTGTTTAAACACCCTACATATCTGTAGTACTCTACAGGAACCTTCTCTGTGTCATTGTGTTTGTGTTTATTGCTATGATTGGGAAAGTTTCTCCTTTGTGTTAGGAGAAGGAATTGAATTGATTTGAAAAGACAGACAGACAGACAGACTGACTATTTTTGGTATTTTATTAGCTCGCTGAGATTCCTTGTGAACCTCATGCCTACATATCCCTAGTGGAAGTCAGAGCTTAATGTAGTTCGGGGAACTAACTAGGGAAATTAATGTTTTTGGTGCCTTGCTTGAAGCTCAAGGTTGAAGCTTGGAATTAAATCTCTGTTTACAGTAAAGAGACATGAAATTATCTCTACAGAGAGGTATTTGTACTATTCTACCACAAACATTTAAAGGAGTGACAGAATAACTGGATTCATTTCATTCAAGAGGGGGACCTTACTTGTGTGTGTGCAAGTATGCCAGTCAGATGCCTCTTAAATGAAAGAAAGATGCTCGTCCAAATTAGGGAAAGTGTACAAGTCTGGGGATGTGCCAGAGCATGTCTTTCAGAGTCCTAAATGGGAGACTTTGATTTGAAATTGAATTTGAAATTGAAATTGAAATGTTTGTTTGTTTGAATGTGGTAGAGTAGTAAAAATATCTCTCTATAGAGATAAGCTATGTCTATCTACTGTATAAAAGATTTGAATTTAGCTGGCTTGTATGAGGCCCAAGCTTGAGGCTTTTTGATTGATTAATTAATATTATTGACTCTGGGAGATGACTCCACTGGGGATTAATTACAGGGTATTTTTGTGTTCTGTACAAAGCCCAGAATTGAGGCTGACTCTACTTAGGGAGACTCTATTTGTGTGCCTTGTACAAAGCCCAAGGTTGTGGCTAACTCTTGACAGGGGAGTTTTATTGTTTGGGTGCCTTGTATGAAGCCCAAGGTTGAGGCTAACTGTTTTTGTTGGTTTTAACTCTACTGGAGATTAAAAAGACTGTTTTTCTTTTGGAAGCTAACCCTTTCCAGGGATTTTGATTCAGCTGGTGAATTTGTCTATTAAAAGACTGACTTTTATCATGTTTTTTTTGGAAGCTAACCCTTTCCAGGGATTTTGACTCTTTTGGGGAAATTGTTACCTAAGAGAATGAAGTCTATTATTTATTTATTAATTTTGGAGGCTAACCCTTTCCAGGGATTTTTATTGAAATGAAGGAATGGATTGATTTTAAATGACTTTGGAGGCTAACCCTTTCCAGGGATTTTTATTGAAATGAAGGATGGCAGAAAGATTATCTAGTGGAGACTCTTTGTTTAAAGCCCAAGATGGAGGCTGACTCAATGCTGAGGATGACCAAAACATAGATCCTAGACTCTACTAAGGAGGATTGATGAAGATAAGGGTGACAGAGACTGTCCATGTCTCTCATTCCAAAGAGTGTACTCAATGCAAAATTGAGACAAACTTAGCTTGTTTTAAAGTCTGGTTTAAATTGGAAGAAACTCACCAGGGTAGGCTAAAAGGTGACTAAAGACCTGTTCCTATGTTTGTAAGAAACCTGATGGGTCCTTGTATACAAGCTCAAGAGGAAGCTGGAAATGCTTTTAAGAAGCCTGTGGGTCCTTGTACAAAGCCCAAGAGGAGGCTAATCGAGGGTCCTTGTTGTAGCACAAGAGAAAGCTTATGTGGTTTTGAACTTATTTTGGCTCTAAGCAAATGGGTAAGAGGTTTCACCGGGAATAATTCCTCTTTGGGTGGATGTGTCCTATTATTTGGATTCTAAGGTTTTTTGCCAAGATGTTTCACCGGGAATAATTCATCTTGGGGGTTTGAACTACAGATCTCTAATTAGGAAAGAGCCTTCACCGGGAAGACATTCTCAATCCTAGGTCATATTCCTATAATATATATAGTTTAACTGTCCTAAGGTTTATACTCAAACGCAGTTCTAAACTAATATATGCACAGTTTATATTTGACAGTAATTTAAATAAAGACTGTAAATTGAAAGCTTGTAAAGCCTAACCTGGATGGAGTGGAGGCCATTGAAGAAGTATGTACAGAGCCTCAACAGTATTTTTGTTGTTTTGTTGATAACAGTTGAATATATATGATAAACAGTTAATGGTTTTTGAAAACAGAAGAAGTGAAGATGGACAAAGGTCACATAGGTATCTGAAGAGTTTCACCGGGAATAATGCCCTTCAAATACCAGAAGAATGTTTTGAAAACAGAAAGAAGATTTTGAAAATACAGTTTTGAAAACAAGCTAAGAAGAGAAGGTTTTTGGGACTTACACTCTATTAGAGGCCCGATTTAAAAAATGGTTTACTGTTTATGAAAACAGTTGAAAAGATACGGGGTTCTGTTGTTTGAAGACCTCGATTGTCTGTTTACTTTGAAGTTTGAACATAATTTGAATTTTGACAAAAGTCAACTTAATTGAAGTACAGACAAAATCTATACCTAATTAAGACCTAAATGATTAGGGTTTTTATCATATAATTACTCACACAATTAATTAGATTAATACAAAGTGAAAATGTATATTAAGTATTTAAGAAAATAACTTAAAACATATGATTTTAAACCTAATTAAAATATAGGAAAATAAATAATATTTTTATGATTTTTTTGATTAAACACAAAATATATGTATTAAGTGACATGTGTGTGAAAAATGAAGTAAAAATGACTTAATTTGATAGATTAAATAATTAAGTGAAGTTTGTATAAAAAAAGAAAGAAAATAAGGGGTAAAAAATTGGTTTGGCCCTAGTATGGTTCGAACCCACGCCCCTTTGGTCACACCACAAAACAATAACCAGCTGAGCTGCGCGCGCAGCTTGTTATTCAGATGCAACGAATTGTTTATATTTTAAAAAGACCCATGAGATTCAAATTTCGCGCGCCACCATCTTCGTCTTCAACCTTGAGCTCAGAAATTTTGAATTTCTAACTCCCTTGTTTCTCAACCAAATGGTGTGATGTAAACATCAATTTTGCTTGATTTTGGACGAGGAACATGGCCATGGATTCAGAATTTATTTATCTTAAGTGTAACTAACTAATTTTAGCATGAACACGAAGAACACGTAAACCCTAATTTTAAAATTAAATGATGCACAAGATGAATAAATGAATGATGATAGAGGGTTTTTAATC